>NC_048926.1:82237423-82273874 GCF_011077185.1 Oxyura jamaicensis | reverse complement strand
TTTTTTTTTTTTTTTTTTTTTTTTAACCATCTGAAGAAAAGCATAACAATTCCTCTCCGAGCTTTGCAACGGGAGCCGCGGCAGAGAACAAGTGGGCAGCACAGCAGCACTGGTTAAGTTAACAGGTCGTGTGCGATGGGCTTGCCCGAGATTTGTTGTGCTTGAGAGGTCGGGGGAAGACTTATCCATTAGCACAGTGTTATGTGAAATGACATCTTCTCTCACGGTGAGTTAAACGCTGCATTACGGCGAGAGATTGCGAGGAAATTTAAGGTAGAACTAATCTCATTTCCTGGTGCACCACAGCCTTTTAGCTAAAAGAAATTTGTTTTCGAAATAAAGCATCCAGCGATAGAGCTACAGATCTGTCTTTCTCCATCTTTCTCTCTCTTTCTCTCTCTCTCGTTATCTGCCTGCTCCTCTCTCTTTCTTTCTGTCCGTCACAAGATTTTGGAAGGTGTCTGGAGTAGCTCAGCGCAGGCGGGATAGTCGCCGCCGGTAGCTCGCTGCTGCTGCGCGTTAAGACTGACTTTTATCTTCCACCAAAACATAGCTTTTTAAAGCTGTGGTTATTTCTCTTCCTTGATTGAACCGAATCGCGCTTTAAAAAGGAGAACTTAAAAGGCGGAAAAAAAAAAAAAAAAAAAAAAAAAAAAAAGCGATCCGGGGGCTCCGAGGGGGAATCGCAGGTCCCCGTATCCGGAGAGACCCGTTGTGGCGGAGCGCGTCTTCGCGGAGGTGAGAGCGAGCGGGCAGCGGCGCTTTCAGACAGGAGCGTGCGGAGGAAGAGGCTTCGCCTGGGGGCACCGGGCATCGGATGGGGGAGAAAACAGCGCGGGTTTCGGCGGCCCCCTCCATTAACCAAAGCCATGGGAAATCGGCGTCTTCTGCAGGAATTTTGTTGAAAAAGGGAAGGGAAAAAAAAAAATCTCTGCCCTCGCTCTGATACCACAGCTGTTGAGGAGGAGACTTCAGTGCCAAAGTATCTCCGGACTCGCGTCTCTCCTCGGGAAAGGGCGGGGGGGGGAAGGTGTTAAAAAAAAAAAAAATCAAGCAGGAAATCCCGTGCCACGTCCCAGAGGAGGGCTGCGGGAGCCGGGTGAAGGGCAGAGGGGCTCCCGCCCGGCGGGGGGAGCAGAGCCCGGCTGCGCAGCCTGCGGGGCGCGGCGCCGGGGGGCCCTGCGCGGCCTCTGGAGCGAGCTCGGGCCGGGGCCGCCAGGCACCGGGAGGGCGGCAGCGGGGCCAGGAGCACCGCACCGTGCCTCCGTCCCGTCCCTGTCCCCGTCACCGTCCCCGACTCCGCTGGGCTCCGCTCTGCCGTGAGGGGAGAGCCAAGAACCGGAGCCGGGGTCCCGCAGCCCCAGTTCGCGACCACCCGGCCGGGGCCAGCCCCGCATGGAGCTCGGGGGGCGCCCGGCAGGTGCCGAGGGGACGGCGCCCGGCGCTTCGACGCCGCTCCCGCTCGAGCGGGCGGCGGCAGGGCTGGGGGCGTCCCGCGGACTCCCCGCGCCCCGCTCCGGCCCCAGGCGGGAGTCACCCGCAGCCTTTGTTCCCCCGGCGGCCGCGGGGTGGGCTGGGCTTTCGGCCCGGAGAGGGTCTCCAAAGGAAATACTTAATTTTTTCTCCTCCCTTTCTCCCTCCCTCCCTTCCTCCCCCCCCCCCCCTCTTCCTTTCTCCCCTTCCTTCCTTCCTTCCTTCCTTTTCCTTCCCTCCCTCCTTCCCTGCCTCCCTCCCTTCCTCCCTTCCTCACTCCTTCCTTCCTTTCCCTTTCCAGACCTCCCCCACCTGCAGAATTTTGTCATTGGTACTGAATGCCCTGTCCGTGATTTCATGCAATTAAAGCTGTTAGGAGGTGAAAGCCCTGACACCTCGTTCACTACAGCTTTGTTGGGTTGCTCCTGCATTTTTGTCCTTAGTGAGCGGTGGGTTTTCTCTCTTCCCTCTGGCCACGCTCCCATTGCAGCGCCGGTGCAGCGCCGCATTCCCTGCGCGTGACCGGGAGCTCCTTTGGCAGTGCTGAAGGCAGCCCTGCTGCCCTGGGTCTGCTCCCAACAAACTTGGGATACACCTCGAGCCTGAAGCGGCATTCAGCCTCTGGGAAGGGTCTGCTTCAAGCACTGATAAGGGCAGGGCAACACTCCTCCGCTCTTTGCAGGCTTTAACTGGCTTTGACAACCACATATTCTGTGTGGATTCATTATTTGTCCTGGTAGTTTTAGAAGGTGTTTGCAAAGTTTGACAGCAGTTTGTCCGTGGTGCAATGGCTAGATTTAAATACAACTGCTTTATATATATATGTGTGTATATGTATGCATATAAGTATAAACACCGGGGCGTTTGACTTGTCACTTTATTCAGTACCACTCAATTTCTGTGTAAATAGAGACATTTTATCTATTATTTTTGTTTCAGCATTGGCATCTTGTACTGCCCCTACTGCTTCTGTTTTCAATTTTCCACTCTCTCCGATCTAAGTAGTCTGGATGATTAACACCACAAGGGTTAATTATATTTTCCCACTTGGTGGATGGGATTAATACGTACGTGTTTGTGGGTTTTACGTGGTTTCACCACCATCCATCTAACCGAGTCCCATCTCCCGTCTGACATGACTCACCTTGCTAAAGGCGAGCAGTGCAAATCTGCTACAAAAGGAGTAACACATTGGGCTTGCCTCAGTGTTCACATTTCATTTGGGCGATCGTAATACCTGCCAAGACTGCTATAAATTATTGGAGCAGAAGTCATTCTCTGCTTTTTTTTTTTTTTTTTCCCGCACTCTCGATTAAGTTCAGTTGTTTTGAAAAAATGACACGTTTAATTGCAGGCACCCCCTTTTGTGCCTAGACACAAATAATGCGTATGCTGAGCAGTCACCCAGCTTTATTTGACTTGGCCTCGCAGCCGGCAGCCGACTCTTTCCCACGGGGCACCTCCAGGCCTGCCCACGGGGTCCGTGGTCCGGCAGCCTTGGCCCTGTCTTTGGGAGGGCCATGGCCCATGCCTGGAGGAGCGGGGTGGACGGCGCCGCTGCGAGGACTGCCGTGCACCGGTCTCTTCCAACTCTGACAACGCTGTTCTTTTTCCTGCCTTTCCCCCCTGCCCCGGTCTGTTTCAGGACATGGAGGTGTGAATCAGCTGGGGGGTGTTTTTGTGAACGGCCGCCCCCTCCCAGATGTCGTTCGCCAAAGGATCGTGGAGCTTGCCCACCAAGGGGTCAGGCCGTGTGACATCTCCAGGCAGCTCCGCGTCAGCCATGGCTGCGTCAGCAAAATACTTGGCAGGTAAGGGTGGGCGACAAATCTCTCGTGTCCGTCAAGAGAAAAAAACACCCTTAATTGAAGGTCACCAACGAGCGAGGACAAGGGCTCATGATCACCACTCATGATTTTATATGCCTGACGTGTGAAAAAAAGGCAACTGTTTATGTGTTTATCTAGCCCTCTTCACAGTCCCTTACAGGTAATTCTAACGCACAGTGCGCAACGCCACGCGTGATATTTGGTGTATTTGTGTGTGATATTTGGTGTATTTGTAGGTATATTCTGCAGTAGTCTGCTGTGAATGCGTAAAGAAATCTGTGAGTCGGCTTCAGTAAAATGGAGAGGAAAGACAAGTTGGGGAACGTTCAGGGAAAGTAACTCGTGCTTTCTGAAGAAGACCTACTTTTAGCAATTTTATCATTCTACGCTGCACGAACATTCTCAAACCTTCATTCACACAGGCTGTATTGAAATCTGTCCCACTGTTCAATCTGAGGTCTTTTCCTACTGTTGCGGTGGAATATGTTCTCAGAGCAGAGAATACGATAAGTAGCTGTTAACCATCTTACGTTTGGTTATTTGGGAGTAGCTTCCATCCAGATGGAACTTGCTCGAACCAGTACAGAGACGGCAAATTAGTCTCTAAATTCTTATCATTTCCTGATTTTGTTTTAAAATATGAATCAGATTCAGGTTTTTTAAAAAAATCCTTTCTTCTTTGTATCTTCTGAACATCATTTGTATAAAGTACTGTACTGAAGTAGTTTTGGATTCCAGGATGAAAGTTCTGAGGTATCTAGCCATCTTATAGTAAGGATTTTTAAAAAATATTATTATTATTTTTTAATTCTTGTTGCTGCTATAATATGGGTGTTCTTTTTTTTTTTTTTTTTGATAATTTGTAAAAGTTAACTTCTGACATATTTACAAACTCTAAACTTTAACAGTTAATTTCATTGTTTGGCATTTTACTTCCACTGTTATTATTTGTACCGTCTTCCTCTTCTCCATGCTTTGCTGTGAAAACTGTAAAAGGACCTTTTCCCTGTAGTATGTGTGAGATCCTGCTCAGATTAGCAGCATTTCTGATCTCTCAGTGACAATTTAAGTGTTCGCAAGCAAATTTCCTTGCTGAAGTCATGGGCTCCCCTGGTTCAGTAGAAGACAGCATTCTTTTCCCCGTAACACCCTGTTATCTGCACTTACCCGCTGATCTCACTAGTCTTGGGCAATGTGCCTTTAGAGTTGCATGAGCTGGTGTACGGGTTAAGCTGAGCATCTGTCCCTCTCCGTGCATTAGCTGCTCAGAGGTGCATTCCCCTGCAGGTCATAACCATTGCTCCTGGTCTTACACTGGCATGACGTTAAGGACACCGACCCCTTTACTACTTGATAGACAAAAACTTTCTGGGGGCTTTATCTGAGACCTGCCTGCCCCTCGCAGGCGACTGCATACTGCCAGAGCTGTGCACCCATGCTCAGTACAGGTTTCTGCTCCTGGTGTGACCATTATATAGTTTGATTTGTGACGCTCTGCACTGCAGCAGACTTACCAACAATTCCCATCAGGACCAATGTAAAACTAAGAAATGGGCAATTTATTTGCTGGGCAAATGTCCAGTGGTTTTACTTTTGCTCATTTGAATAGATTTATCATTAGATACATTTGCGGTATACAGCTGAGAATGAAGCTCCAAAGCTTTGTCATTAAAGTTGTCAAAAATAAATTGGAATTTCATACCTCATTATTTTCATAACTAATAATTATGGTGGGTAAAATGTCACTGTAATTGGAGCTCTGTGTGTGTGTGTGTGTGTTTGTGTGTGTGTGAAGAACAGGAGCCCTTACGAAAAATCTTTACATTTGGGATTTTAGGGTTGGAATTTTCCTATCAGCCCTCAAGGCAGCCTTAAAAATCAGCCTCGTACTGGGCAGCCCGTAGGCCGGGGACCAGTTGGTTGCCGTGCAGGTGGCACTGTCACTGTCCCAGAGGTGCGTGCTGCGGGGGTGCACAATCTTTACCTGCATTGCCAATTTGTTGGCAGCAAAAGGGCCAGGCCCTTGTGCGCGTGAAATGAATCTGAGTGCAGCCAGCCTCGCCTCTCACTCGGAGATGGGAGTCAGGGATGCCAGCGCTGCGCAGCCTGCCTCTGCTTCGTGCCTGCTCCCTCCGTTAGTTGCTCGGGTGAAGCAGAAGGCGTCGGCAGTCGTGTTGCTGGTGGTTCCCCGAGCCCGGCTGCGGTTCTCCTGGCTGCCCAGGTCTGGGCCTGACCCCGCGCCCTCCCGCGCGGGACAAGCCGCCTGCGAACGTGTGCGCGCTTGTGCACAGCTCAGGGTGGTGAGGGGAGGTCGGCAGGCCGTGGCTAAAGGATTCCGAAGTGAAGTTCTCACTGTCTGGAGGGCACCACGTCTTCGTCCCGTTGCTGTGGCCGCGTTTTGGGAAAGTGCCTCCACCCACAGTCCCGCAGCGAGCTCACCGCTGCTGCGCCAGCTGGCAGCACCGGGGTGCCGGGGGCGTCTGCTGCCATGCGTTACCCACCCCTAGCAGAGTCAGCTGTGGGAAACACCGCCTTGTCCACACGGTGACTGCTCCCCCAGCTTGCTCGTGCCCGCTTTTTGTGCCATCAGGGTGGTTCTCCATCAGGGGGGGAGCTGGCCGCAGGATGCTGCCCGAAGGTGCAGCGCGGCCGTGTGAGAGATGGACGCAAAGGAACGCTCGTAGGATCCATGGTTTCAGCTGGAAGGAGGAAAATTACAACTTTCTGTTTGGGTGGCATTCATTGTATGGCTTCCTTCCACACCCTTCTTACAGTAGGAGTTCTATTTGAAAAGGTTACGGGGCCAGGGATGTAAGGTTTTAGAAAGCTTGTGACCCAAGTTTGCCTTAATTTTATCATGTCCTCAGAAAATTAAGCACAGGGGGAGCAAAATATTGCCCTCCTTCCCTAAAGCTCATGACTAAGGGACACTAGGAGGGTTAATCTGTCTCTGACTCTTGACGCGGTCCGTTACTAATATTACCTAAATGGCTTGTCCACACCTGCATCCAGAATATCTGAAAACATGTACAAACAACATGGTATTAGTGCCTTCAAAGGAATTTTAGGCCCCCCACACAGAGCTCTCCAAGGAAGATTAGAAACTAGAGACCTGACAGAAATCTAACGAACATTGGTTGCATGCTACAGTGAGATAAATGTTCACTGTGCGGCCTGTGTTCTGACCTGCTCATGCTGGAAAGGCTGTATTTTTTATTATTTTATTTTATTTTATTTTTGATATAATGGGTATGTCAAGTAGCTGCAGAGAAAACACGTTAAGAAATAATCTTACATGCTTATTTGGTAGTCTCTTCTGAGCTCCTTACTGGAAATTGGGCACAGAGCAGTCGGTGGACATGTTTAAGCCGCTAAGCGACTACGTCTTGGTGGGTCTCTGGTTGAAAGGCTCATGAAGTCAGGGTCTGTTCAGAAAGGATGAGCCAGATAAGGGCAGCTAGGGCAGTGGTTGCAGGTAGCCTGGGGATTTATTTTTCATCTGGTTACAAGGAAATTCACAAGATACAAAAAATGTGTGATCAGGAGAATATCTTGTGTTGCACTCCCTGAAATCTCAGCACAGAGGAGCGTGATTTCATTCCTAGTCTCTTCTCTGGTCTTCAATGGGTAGTATCTTATGGACATATTTTTAACAGCATTTTCAAGACTTTGCTTATTAAAAAGGGGGAGATGGATGGGGCTGGGGATCTCAGCCGCGACATTTTGTTGCAATTCTACTAAAGGCAGTTGTGCTTCTGTGATTTACGTGCAAAAGAGAGAAAAAAAATCCGTCTGACATATCTCAGTCAGTTTAGGGATGCAATCCCACCACCTTCCCTTGTATGACATCAGCAGAACTGCTCGCGTGTGTAAAGATTGTGTGTGTGAGAACGCATCGTGGAGCCGGTCAGATAAATCAACACCCAAATCAGCTGAACCCCCCGAGAATGTGGACAGCTCCCTTTGCCTTAAAATTTATGGTTACGACTATTAGAAGCAGAATATTAAAAATAATATATTATGAAAAATATTACCTCTTAAAACAGTAACATATATATCGAAACAGCTAAATGGGAAAAAGGTATCCCAGCATATTTGTTTTGAAGGTGCACATAAAATTCGATACCCAGCCTTGATTTCACTGTGAAATGATAACACATTCTAGATATTAATGACAGAGAATTTCTTTAGAAACAGTAATTTACTGCAAAAAGTGGTCTTTGGCGTGATTTGTTTCTATTATTGCCAATACCCCTGATTAATATCACATATTTGCACTTAAATTTGGATCCCAGGATGCCTTTTAGTCTTGCACTGTTTCTTTTGTCTTTCTGTTATGAAAAAATACACATTCTATCCTATGGCCCAATTCCAATTACTGTAAGTTAATCTACTAGGTGATAAAACACTACATAGGCGGAAAATATGTATGTGAAAGTGAAGATGTGTCTCAGGATTTGCTGGTGTTTGGTTTCCTTGAAATTATGTTCTCTATAAATCTCAGAGCATGCTCTCTGTCCACTTGTGATAACTAAAGGTTTGTTTTGGATGTTGTCCCAGGTATTATGAAACCGGCAGTATTAAGCCTGGAGTGATTGGAGGATCAAAACCAAAGGTCGCCACACCCAAAGTCGTCGAAAAAATTGCAGAGTACAAACGCCAAAATCCTACCATGTTTGCCTGGGAGATCAGGGATAGACTTCTTGCTGAGAGAGTATGCGATAATGACACCGTGCCCAGCGTCAGTTCAATTAACAGGTAAAGATTTGTATGGTCCTGGGGAGGGCCTTTGCCAGGAAGTGTTGTTCACTGAATCCTCATTTGTCAGTAGAACTGTGTGTTTGGGGTTGTTTGCAAGAAATGCAGTTTGCATGTGTTTACATAGTGTATTTGGGGCTTTCGAGTGGCTGTGGGGTCACCCTGGTGGCGGAAGCCTCACAGTCATAAATATTTCCTAGGACCGGGCAGGTTGTGCTATCGGCCTCTGCTTCTTTTCTGTCCTTTCCCATTCCCCAGTCCGTGAATTGCAGTTCTTGCTGGTAAAGATCTGTGTTGATCTGATAAAAATGCGGCCTCCACTGTGCTGGGGACTCAGCGGGAAGTGCTTCCTCTTGGGGAAAGCTGAGACTGCAGCTGGGTCGGGTGGCGGTGTTGATCTGGAAAAAGACAGGCACCTAGGTACCTCAGGAGATGATCCATAGCACGGGTCTCAAGGTCCTCCTGTCCTGCTCAGTACTGCTGCAGTTGGCCTAGAACTCTGCTGGCCGCGGTCTGGTACTGTCGGCATGGATAAACCAGGGAAATCTGGCTGGTAGTGTCTGCATGTTAAGCAGATATATTTAAATTGGCCTTGAATTCCCTTGTGAAAACGCAGGACAGTCTTATCTGCAGCCTCAGTCCAATGTTTGTGAGCTTTGTCCCAACTTGGGTAGGCAGGTCTGTGCTCACACCGAGGTCTGAAGGTCTGTACTAACCTGCATCCAAAGGATGTCCACGACTGGTGTTGAAAAAACCCTGTCAAGTACTCAGCTATGTCTCCAGCCCTCCAGAGTGATAATAGGGGATTAATACCTGGAAGGCAGAGCATGCAGGCACCCCCAGGCACACCACCAGCCCCTGGCAAGCCGAGCCTTTTCATTTTCTCTCTGGAGTATTTTCTGTACCGGGCTTTGGTCTCACTGCTCTGGTGAGATGGTTCTCACTTGTGCGATTTCATGCAAATTCTTTGAGTGCAGCTAGCTATAAAGTCCCATCTGTGTCCATGGACGTGAAATAAATTGATACGCTCTTCTTTTATTGGCTATCCCAACCTGATTTGCATTCATGGAGTTGCCGCTTGAGTAGCAGGAGTGGCTTCCCCAGTGTTCGTGCAGAGTGGTGGCTCTGTCTTGCTGAACTAAGAGTGGAGTCATCCATCCGCATGGTAAAGTGCAAAAACGGGCCAGCTCACCCGCAGTCCTTGCTACTGCCTGGAAGTTCCTGTCTAGCTTAGACTCCGAGGCAGCACTTAGTAATGCTACGGACCTTGCATTTTCGATTTAAAAAAGGATTTGAGGAATGATATGGACACCATGAAAATTGAAGGAAAATCCTGCGCTGTCTGCTCTCAGATAAATAAGGGCAAACCTTTGCTTCCGTAGAAGTCAGCTCAGCACCTGTCATGTCAGAAGCATTGACGCTGCTATGAGCAGTCCGGTGTTTATGTGGTAGGGCTTCAAGCGTTCTCCAAAAGACTACCAAAAATGCACTCGTAGCTCTAGAATGCAGAGGCACTAAGTAGGTTCCAGTGTGTTTTGATCCACTTTCCTTGTTCTGCCTCCTGCTTTATCCTTGATAATGTCTGCGCACTCATTGCCTTCTCATCAGAATCTCCATTTCATGATCTACAGCCACGTTATTTGGCTGGAAATCTCATTCTTTCTCATCTGCCTGCAGCTGTGGCTAAGACCTTTCCCTTTTCTGAAGGGTGTGAAACCCCTTTTGAAATTCACATGATCTTTTTGAGTCAGCTTGTTTACCTGGTGAACTGTTTTTGCCAGCCTCGGAGCACATCCCCCAAACCCAAACCAAACCGTTATGACAAGAACCGGGAAGCTACATCAAAATACTTGGCTTTGATGCTAAATCCTCACAGTTCCATGGTGCAGTCTTTGGACTTGTCCTCCCACGTTTCACGACTTTGCAGATAGGGCCATCACGCACCAAGGATGCAGACTCCTGGTATGGAGGCATAACGCCCTTATCCAGCCCTGAGGTGCAAACGGGACGTTGCCTTTCAGCCCCCGCCGCCAGCTCCCACCAGAAGCCACGCAGGACGGGCACCGCCTTGGCAGGGGCCAGGTGAACTGAGCCGTACGCCTCCGCGCAGCGGCAGCCTGCAGTGCGGGGTGTGAGAGCCGCCGCACTGCCTCCCCTCTGCGGGGAGAAGTGGTGCCCCAGGGCTGTGCTGTGCCGAGCCGGGGGCTGGGGCGCTGCCCCGCGAAGCCTCCGTGGCGGTCTACGCCTAGCATGTCCTTGCTACGGGGGGTGCATTACAGCAGACGAATTTGAGTTGCTGCCCCCTTATATAAATGAATAATAACTACTATTATTAATTAGTAACATTAATTAATATTAATAATAGGCCACTCTTCCGCAGCAGGAGCAACTCCGTGCAACTAAGGCATAATTAATCATTGCGATTCGCTTTGCTCAAATAAGCTGCCCAGCTGCTTTAGCGTGCTCCAGTCCCCTGTCCCTCCAGAGATGAAGATATCTCTGCGTCAGAAGGCCCCAGACACCCTTCCTTTGGCGTGACAGGAAGGAAGCCTCGTACAGGGTGCTATTTTCAGTCTTGCTCCTGCGGGGTCCTTTGTCATCCTCGGCTGCAAGCTCTCCCCCACCAATCTGCCTGCACGGCTCCCTGCAGCTCCAGAGTGCGGCCGGCTGCTGTGCCCTGTGCAGAGGAAGAAGCAGCAAGGGACCCTGTCAGCAAGGAGTCTGAAGGCGTCTATCAGCCAACGGCTTCACCTTGGTGCTGACAGCTGCGTGTAGACTTGTTTTCACACCTAGCCCCATAGGGAAGGGAAGGGAAGGGAAGGGGCAGGCAGCGAGTCCTGTGCTGAGGAGGGCGGTGGGCATCGCCAGTGCAGGTTCCTGTACAGGCTCAGGGGGTAACTTTCCAGCAAGTAACTGTTCTGTGTTCTCATGATGCATCCCCACGTCACATCTGTCTCACGCCTCCCCTCTGCTCCCCTCTTCCAAATTCAAGGCAGGCAGAAATGGGAACAGAGTTTGCTAGGTCAACACAGGATAAATGCTTACCACAGCATTACAACTGCGTAAACAGTGCATAAAACAGAGACATGCGATTTGACTAAGGAGCGTGCCTCGCTCAAGCCCATTTTGATTCCACTGCAGCCTGTGGCAGAACTGTGTAATCCCTGGAGGCGTTTCAGACCCCTTCTTTTCTTTTTTAACAGTGCATCGGCAGGTGAGCGTTTGATAGAGCACTTCCCCAGCTCTTCTTAACAGCTGCCCTTTGTCCTGTAGCACAACACATGCCTTTTGTCGTCTCTGCTCCTTTGAATGTTTCCCGATTTACATCATTGTAACTCAGAGCAGAGGCCGTCCCCAGCAATGACAATGTAGTTATTCAGCTTTTAAGATTAGCATTTAATCCATCACAGTTTTGTTTTACTATTAATTTGGATAAGCAGAATCCTTTCAGAGGTATCCAGGTTCTTTAGATGTGCGAGTACTGTTCCCAGGGTGGTTTAGTGACAGATTTACCAATGTGCTCAAGCACCCACGGCTGCAGATAGCAGGCTAGCGGGGCGCTTGAACTCAGCAGTGTCTGGTTCCCTGAAGACGTGGCGTTGGGCCTAGCCGGTGGCCAAATGGCTACAGAAGCGTCCTTCTTGGGCCTTAGGACCATGTCTTCAAAGGGACTGAAGCACCACCCTCTGCTGGATCTCAGGGAGTATGTAGGAGCTGGTCATACAAATGTCCCTGATGACTTGGTCTGGTGGCAAAAATGTAGTCCTGGCTCTGCCTGCAATACACAAAAAGAAACTTTTGTATTGACGTAGATATCCCGAAGTGAAAAAGTAGTGTATGGTGTGTCCCCTGCAATTGTCTGCTTACTGCTAAGTAGCCATTTCTTTTCAACTACTTACAGGATCATACGGACAAAGGTGCAGCAGCCACCCAATCAGCAAGTCCCAGCCTCCAGTCACAGCATAGGTAAGAAAAACTTTTTTTTTTTTTTTAAATATTAAAAAAATAGCACAATGGATTACAAATATTCTAAAGAACTTTTAATCATTCTTATGGACAGATAATTCTGCATAAAACACTTCAGCACACGTGCTAATGCACCTTCTTTGTCATTCTCCAAGGACTGAACATAGTAAATGAATTTTATAAATACTGCTAAAAGGTTTTGAATTTTACTGATTATTATGATAAATAGCTTTCACCATGAGACAGAAAATTGAAATCTAAACCAAAAAACCCCACTAATGGGGGTCTATAGAATGTCAGATAATTAAAGTAATAAATCAAGAAAGGGATACTTATTCATAACATTTTCTGCATCATTAGTCAGTAAGTAGTTTTGAATGTGTTTTTTCATTATTTTTTTTTTCATTTTTTTCATCTATCAGCCATCCCTTCCATAATTCTTTGTGCACTTGCAGTCTTGAGTGAAGAAGTAGCAAAACTTTCCTAAACTTTAATTCAGATGCAGACCAGCAATATTCAGCCAGGACTCATGCAAGGCTGCAGGAGGTGGTCTCTGGGAAGGGTGTCCTGACTGATGAGGCAGCCTCTGCGGTGAAAGCCGCTGTGGCAAAGATAAGATCGTGCTCCTTATGCAGGAGGGAGGCAGGCGGGTGTGTGTGTGTCTTGGTTCTTCTGGGTCTTCAGGCTTCCACCTGTGAAATGGGCAAAGCACTTGCTGGCTTTTTGGCAAAGGTAGGCTGGTGCTGTGAGAGGCACAGCAGCTCGCAAAGAGCTGTGGTAAATGCTGAGCTCGTCACACAGATCATGCTGCAGTCCAGCATCCTGGGTCTGTCTTTCCTGAAAATGCCAAAGCAATCTCTGAGCAGGGAAAGCAGCCATCAGGTTGCTCTGGTAGCCTAGGGGCTGCCTCTCACTGAGAAAACCAAGAGCGGAGATGAGCAGTCTTGCTTCTCGGGGCTCGGGGTTGGTCGCGGCAGCTGGGATTTCAGGTTTTGCTCTGTGCGGGCCCTGCGGTGCGGGGCCCTCAGGGATGTAGGGACGTGCCAGTGCAGGGCCAGCCTGTGAGCTGCCGTGTGCCCCCCGTCCCATTTCCAGTCTCTCCTCCCCATGCTGCCATGTCCTCGGAGCCTTCCACCCGCCTGGGGCTGTGAGCTGACGTGTGGCCAGGTGGCGTTTTACTGCCACGAGGAGCCTTCCCGGGCAGCCAGCAGAGCCCCGTGGCAACCGCCAGCCATGCCACGGCAGCAGGCGGCTTTCCGCCAGGCTGGTGCCCGCGCTGCGCTGCCCGCTGACTGCCTGGCCTTGTCTTGCCTTGCAGCCTCCACAGGGTCCGTCACCCAGGTGTCCTCTGTGAGCACAGACTCCGCCGGCTCGTCCTACTCCATCAGCGGGATTCTGGGCATTGCCTCCCCCGGCACCGAGAGCAACAAGCGCAAGCGAGATGAAGGTAACGGCAGCGGTGTTCTCCGGGGGAGCCGGGACAGTGCATGCTGGTGGGCATGGCCGTGGTGACACGGTCTGCGGGGCTGCCGGGGCTAAGGCGGGTGTGGGGGGGCTGCGGGTGCCCTCCGCCTGCCCTCGGTGGCCGCCGGCTGCGGGGAGTCCTGTCTGGATGCAGCAGGGCCTTTCCTGGGGTCGCAGCCCAGCTCGGGGACCTTCTGCGTGAGCCTGTGGTCCTTTATGTATACGGAGGCCGAGTTTCTAGGAGCAGGGTCTTGATGTCTTAGAAAGCAGTTTTGATGTGTCAGCTTTTAGTCACCTTCTCTTCCTGGCTGAGGAACGTCTCTCTGCCATCAGTGAAAAGGGGAAGAATCCTTGTATTGATTCTGTGGCCACCTGAGGTAAAAAAAAAAATGCCAGGGAGGCGTCGCCATCCACAAAGATACAGAAAATTAACGGTGGAGTGCTCTGGGATGCTGTGTTTGTCAGGGGCTTTTGTCAGCCCAGGTGGCAGAGGAAACAAGCAATTGTGGCTTGAACATTGCCTGCAGTCCTCAAACCAGGGTTTGTAGTTGTCCTTCACTAGTAAGAGCCAGGGTCCAGACTGCATCATCTGGTACGTGCATGGGAGCAGAGGGCACACCAGAGGCTCAGTGGCAATGCTGCGGTCACACGTGTGGGAAGGCACTCAGGTGAGACGTCGCTGGCTCCTCCAGCGGGTGGGAGGCCCGTGGCTGCTCTTTTCTAACATGCTGCCACCCTGCCCTCCAGAACGTCAGAGTCCCGTTTCTTGCCTTTGAGTCCCTGTGGTAAGGTGCTCCTAATGTCTGTGGGGAGGGGGTCCTCTTGGCCACATGCAGGCAGACGTCCCATCTGTGCCCCTGAGAGGCCGAGATCTCTACCTTGAACAGAGGAGCAGGCACAGGGAGTAGTGAAAGAGGAGAAAGGAGGTTTGCTCACCAGAGATTGCTGAGAAGAGGAGAAAGCAATGGTTTTCACTGTAGCCTGGAGCTCACTGCTTGGCTTTGGAGGAACGTGTTGGAAATGTGACCGACCTCCCAACACCCAGGGGTGCCGGCGTGGGTCCAGGCACTTCTCTGCAGTCAGCCCTGGCCATGAGGTCGGTGAGCGGGGGTCACATCTGGGTCTTGTGCCTCTTTCTGCATCCCCCCATCCCCTGGGACCCCCAGTGATACACGTGGACAGAGGTAGAGGTGGGCGGATGCACAGAAACTCTGGTGCCATAGACGTAACTTCTAGAGAAAACGGGCTAAAAACAGGCAAGGAGCGTGGAGTCTCTGTTGCACAAGAAGAAGGTGGGTGTCTGCAGATGTCCTGTTGGATTATAGAGTAATGTTCATTTACTGACACTGGAGAAAGACTGCTGAGAGCTTTGCTTTCAGTCACATGGGAAGTGGGTGTGAGTATAAAACTGTGAAAGTTCAGGTAGTTGCTAAATATGCCTGTTTTAGTTAAATCTGTGATTGCACTTTTTTTTTTTTTTTTTTCCTTTCTTCTCAAATCAAAGCCATAAGTGCATGGATAAGCATATATATTAAAGCAGGTGAAGTATAATTTTTTTTTTGTTTTATGAGCCACGGCAGGAAAGAGGCAGTTTGTGTTGCAAGTTATGTGTCTCTCATGGCATTGTCCTGAAGCACTGGTTTTTGGATGTGTGTGATTACAGATTCACTGATTTAAGCAAGAAGGAAGAAATCACAATCATAGATTAGAGATTTAAATGCTTCCTTGGAAAGATCAGAGGCACAGCTGAGAAATTCCCCAGCCTTTGCCAATTGACTATTAGAAGAGATCACATGATTTATAAAACAACCCTGTTGTTTTGGCAGTATGAGTCATGATTTTTGAGCCTGTAAGTTGGACAGCAGTGCTGTCTTCAGCAGACCATTTAAATTGCTTTTCTAACAGCTCGCAGCTGCAGATTTGGAGAGGTGTGTGAAGGGCAGGCTTTGTACATAACCTGATATTTCAACATCTTTGTCCATTTGAAGGGGATCCCAGGGAGACTCCATAACCCTTCCTCATCCTGCTCAGCAGAAGTTATCCCTGCACAGCTAGGTTTGAGGTGTTCACGAAGGAGTCCCAGGTCTCTGCGCTGCAGATGACAAAAAAAGTGGATCAAATGCTAGCCTGTAACGTGAAGAAGAGAAGCATGTCATCTTTTAATTGCAGACTGTATCATGATGCAGATGCACAAGGGGGCAGAGTTAACTTTACCATTTACAGACTTCTGAGAGCTGGAGGGAGACTACCTCCACAGCAATCCTGTTACATCACCTCTTTAACATGTCGCTTCTTTCCTCGGTAGCTGTTGCAAGACGTATGCCTACTGCTATAACTTTGTACATTTGTTCACATATAAATGGAGCCACAGTGTGCAGCGCTCGTCTGGTGATCCTGGCTTCCCTTGGCTGGGGAGTGAAGTGGGGTGCAGTCTTCCAGCTGCATTGAGTACTTGGAGTGATTCATTATCCAGTTTTGTTCTCCTCACTCTTGACATTTTTTTAGCGAATGTCACCAGTCTTTATCCCAGTGGGGAGCTTGCTGGGTAGCAACAGGGGCAAACCAAATCCGACAGTCTTTATTGGTTTATATAGCTGAAGGTGTCATTTTTTTCCCTGCTGTAATATGGACTTGGAGCAGATGTGCCTTCGTGGGGGATCGGTTGCTTTCACTTGTGGTTAAAGGACATACTACTGGAAACTGACACAAGAAGCAGGCTGTTCTGTAACTAGGCAGAGAGTTACCGTCAATCTCCTCAGCTTCGAGCAGCAGATGCTGCTGGGAAGCAGTCTTGCTGTTTTGCTTTCAGATTCCCTCCTCTGACTTTTGTGGCTTCACATTCATCTGGCCCCGCAGCTTAGGAAAAAGCTGTAAAAGAGCAGGTGGGTGGCAGGAATGCACAGAATGATCTGATTGACCCACCTTCTAATGAGCAGGATTTGTTTTCAGGAAGCCAAGGATGGGCACAAAGGCAGGCAGTGAGACCCTGCTTCAGACTGAGCTGTATGCTCCACCAAGTGTTTACAGATGCCAGTAGCGAAGGAACTTCTTTTATTGTACTTCTCGAAGCTGGTCAGGTGGACAGTGATTATCCTCCAATGGGACACTCCACGGAGTCTGTTTTTTTGAGAAATGCTGAGCATTCCCTTTCTGAAAATCAAAGCTTCATGAAGCGTGATCTTTGGAACTGTGTCCCCAGGAAGGTACAGAGTAGGTTCCAGCAGGTTCATGCTGAGAGAAGCAAATGCACATGCCAGACCAGACAGGGCATGTGGCTCTCACCTGAGATGTCCTTGTGATCTGATGCGTTCACTGCAGTGTCTCTCCTCCGAAGCCAAGGCAAAGCCCAACCCTCCTGCTCCCACGAGAGCTGTGTGCTGTAAGCAGCGGGCTGTGTGTGCTGCCCCTTTATAAGATGGGTCACCTCAAGTGGAGCATGTGGGATGCTGATTCGGGATGCAGCAAGAACAAGGATTGTGGTGGAGCACCAGTGGGCCTCTGGCACAGCCCTCTGCTTTCCAGTGCACATGGGGCTCGAGCTGCTCAGCCCGAGCATGGCCCTGTCTGCACACAGCGGCACTGTCAGCTGCTGTTTGTAGTCAGGCCCAGACAGCAAGGAGAGTTTCTGCCAGCGTGGCCTGGGGACCAAAAGCAGGCCCACCCTGCTGAGTATTGCCTTGTATCGCCTGCTACACCCTGCCATGTATTGTTGTGGCGTGATTTTGTCCTGTGTGAACTGGCACCCTCTTGGCCAGTGTCTGCTAGCAGAGAGATTAGCACAGCTTGGGCCTTGCTCCTGCTACTCAGCCTGGATGCAGCCATGATGTTACAGGGGGAGTTTTGTTACAGGGACACAGGCAGTGCCAGACCAGGCAGCCTGTTCTCTGTCCTTATGCAGACGCCGCTGGTGAGAGCAAAAAGCTATGTGCAGCACTGAATGGCTTACTGCAAATTGTTGGCCTGGCCTGGCCCCTCTCTGGGAAATGCAGTCAGAAGAAGGGCAACAGCATTTAGCATGAGTCCGGTGCAGGATGTATGTGTCTGTTACCCACCCACATCCTCTTGCTGCAGGAGAAATTTGGCAGATTTAAATACCTGCACACAACAGCTGCGCAGACCATATTTCAAATTCACTGGTATGGAGTCTTCTCAGCAGTGGAGAGGCATTTGGGGAATTGAAACTAGCATAGCAGGAGACCTTCACTCGTATGGGTTGTTTTGTTTCCATTCTCACCAACCATAACCCTATGTTGCTGTCAGCATCTGGTGTGGTGATGTAGATGTTTCTGCTTTGTTTTCTAAGCTGAACTCTTTGAAAAATGTCTCTCCTTTAAATGTAGACTCGGTATGCTTAAAGGCAGTTGGGTCACAGCCTTCTGTCTGGGAGGATAAGCCTTCCAAGAGGGGCAGAGGCGGTAATGAGAATGAAAAGAAATGTGTGCACGTGCACGCAGTCCAATGCCATGTGAAAACATCCAATGTTACGATCACCACATTTTCACACGGGGATGCCCCAGGCTAGGCACGGTTGTAGGCATCCAAGCAGTACCAGTTTGTGCAGGGCACATTTTCTGTAGTGCCCATCCTGTAGCGGCTATGGGAGACACCTGCATTTGGAAATGGCAGTTGAATCGAGACCTGAAGGGTGTGGGCATTAATGTCTCAGTGGCCGTATGGCAGAAGGTAAGCAGCCTTGAAAGGGGTCCCAGTGTAGAGTACGTCCTGCCAGGGACTTCCTCTTGTGGCTAAAGGCCAGTGCAACTTCCAGGGTGTCTACTTGATGAGATTGCTGGGAAAGCTTGTTAGGTGTTTTTGGCTTACCTTCACTTCTTTCAATACTCAGTGCTAGATCCACAGCTGGTACTGAGCTGTGCTGAGTTTGCTCAGGTACAGGGTCCATAGCTCTGTCCATGTCTGAGGCCTGCCCCAGTGACCAGCAGTGTATTCGTACGCTGCCTGAATCGTGTCCAGTGGCATCCCACCGCTGTGTCTTCTTGTGAAGGAGACAAACTTGTGCCTGTCCTGTCCTCTTGGCCCTGTTTTGTGCTGATGCCCTGCGTCTTTTTGCTGGCACAGACATCCCATCTGATCACTGATGACTGTGTCACACAGACGCCCTGACTGGAGGGTGTGAGCTGCCATGCCAGCCTGCTTCACCCTGGGGGTGTGTAAGGGTCCAGGAACTCTTGTGGCAGCTGAACAAGCTGCAAAGGAATAAAGCCTCGGTGAGCAGGATAGACAGGCGCAGATGAGGACGTTCCTTTACACAGCCTTGTGCCTCCAAGAAAGGTTCTCTCTGGGCAAGGACAACAAAAGCGTGGAGCTGGCAGGAGAGGGAGGAGTGGCAGGGGGGTGAGGGTGCTTTGCTGGGAAGGAGATCTGCTGTGGCATGGTGGCCTGCCTCTCGCTCCCCGATTGCTGGTCCCTGGTAGGGGCATGGATGGAGCTGGCTGCATCCATGCCCCTCCATCCAAGGCCATCGGAGGGAGCTGGCTGCAGGAGAGATAATGCAGGTGGGTGCAGGGGTGCCTGGAAAGCTGCAAGGGGTACACTTTGGGCCCCAGGGGAGAAGGGCTGAGCGGAGGAGGACATGTGGCATGGGAGCTGGTGTGTGCCAAGGAGTGGGGCTGTGTGGTGGCCAGGACCTGGGCTGTGGAGGCCGGGGCACACCAGGGCAAGGGTGGGGAGGTGTGGTCGGGGTGGGGAGCCCCAGCAGCTATGGGAGTCAATAAGGAGCATGTAGGCTCCCTCTCAGGCCACAGCTTCCCAAGCCTTGATAAACGCAATGTAAATCTCACTGTAGTTTCCCTGGCAACTGAGGATCTTTATTTCTCTCTCTGAGGGCTGAAATGTAGGGTTCCTCTGGCCACGTGTGGGCCCCTCTTCCTGGCAGCTGGTGTCAGGTACCGCTGGTCCTGGGACGCCTCTGGTGAAATGCTCCAGCATGAACGCCCTTTCCTCTCTCGGGCTGGGTGTCCGGATGCTCTCCCACTCCAGACTTTTCCCTAGGAGTTTCATGCACAGTCCTTGGCACTTCGGCCTGGCCGGTTTGAGCAGCCCTGTCAGGGAGGATTCACTGGACAACCTGTCCCGCTGCTGCCAGGGACTGCCTGGTGCTGGGAGCAAGTGGCGAAGGAGCTTATGGGCCTGCCTGCACTCACGTGCCAGGCTGTGGGCAGGAGAACCACGGACATCGCGGCCAGCGGGAATGCTCAGGGTAGGAACTGACCACTGGCTGGGCCTGGTGTTGGCAGAAATTGCTGTAACTCCTCTCACGCTGGAGCCTCACGGCATTGATACTGTTCTTTTAGCTGTTCACTGGGGGGTTCTGCACTGCAGGTGAATTGCAAAGGACTGAAGCTTCTGAGGATCAAAACCCAGAAGGGGAGCAGTCAGTTCCATAAACACTGTGAGGGGAAATAAAGGAGGAGGTTATGGAGTGAAAAAAATCACCTGCCAATATAAACTTGAACTTTTTGAGAGCCAAGTGCTGAACTGCGAGGCCTGGCAGAGAGTCAGTTGCAGGGTGGGGAAGAAGGATGAGGAGGGACAGCCATGTGCTTGGTGAGTGGGACTCACAATAATATGTGTTAGCTGCATTTTACAGCCCCTGTGATGTCTGTCTGGAACATGGATGTATGCACACACAGACCCATCCGTGGAGTTGGTAACATCCAGAAAGAAGTGGTAGAAAAGTACATAAAACATCAGAAATCAAACTCTCTGAAATTCAGGCAGTCAGTTGATACAGGTGAACTTACTCAAGTCCATTAAGAGGTTAAAGAGAAAGAAACTCCCTCCCAGAGATGTGCTGGAGTTTACTTAAATCATTCCTAGGACCACTTCAGCTATGCTTACTCACCTGAGTTGTGTTGACTCTTGGGGATAATTCTAGTGTCTATAATGAGATGAAGTCTTTGAAGGGAATCAGGTTTTGCCAGGTCAGCAAGTACTGATTTAAATTTCTGCTGCTGGTTCAGATTGTCCTTCTGCATTCAGGGATCCTTTCCCAGCGTTGCAAAGTGTGGGGAGCTGTTTGTCCTGTCAGGTTGTTGGCCCGCTAAAGAAATTATTTTCTCTCACCACGCATACACTGAAACAGTTCTTTTACATACAGTTTGTTCTTATTTTTACCGGTTATGTTGCAGTGATGGCTTCATCTGTGCTGTATCCAATGCAATCTATAGCTTAGCGGAATTTATGTGGTTTGTTTTGTCTTTTTTTTTTAATTATTATTTTTTTATTTTTTAATGTCATTGAGAGTGCGTGAACCGAACTGCTGGAAGGAAATTGCTGCGATGGTCATGCAGTCACGCCACTCTTCCTCCTAACTCCCTTGCCACGAGAAGAGCGGTGCTGGTGCGTGCTGGCCTGGCAGGATGCATGCTCTCCTCAGTGCCAGCGGGTCTGCAGGAGGCCCCTGCCTGCCATGGGCAGCTCTGCACATGCCACGGAGCCTTCGCTTTGGCTTAGCGCGCTACTTGAGCTGGGTGTGCAGCTGCTGTAGAGTCTTCACATTTATATTTTGTGAACCTCTCACAGGGCATTTTGTATGTGCCGAAGTGGCAGCAACCTCTGGCCACTCTGGCCAGTGCTGATGGTGTTGGCCACGGATGGTGGTAGTTTGGCACCAGCAGAGATGGTGTCACCTGTGGTGGGTGTCTGGAGAAGGACTTTGACTCCCCTTTTGCTTCTGGCACTCTGAAACCCGTGGGTGTTTCTGAAAGCACTGCCCTGGTCTGTGTGGTTATTGGTGCTATGCCAGTTGACCTGGACATTGACCAGCAAAGTTGAGCCAGCTGGAGATTCTTCATGGAATTCTGGAAAAAAAAAAAAAAAAGGAAAAGGAAAAGGAAAAGGAAAAAAAAGAAAAGGAAAATTTGAGCCAGTTCAGGATCTCAGCTATGGTTGCATTACAATGTTTGGACTTGTGAAACAGAATCACAGAATGACAGAATTGTAGGGGTTGGAAGGGACCTCGAGAGATCATTGGGTCCAAGCCCCCTGCTGCAGGTTCCCTAGAGCAGGCTGCCCAGGTAGGTGTTCAGACGGGTCTTGAATATCTCCAGAGGAGACTCCACCACCTCCCTGGGCAGCCTGTCCCAGTGCTCCGTCACCCTCACCGTGAAGAAGTTCTTTTGCATGTTTCTGTGGAACTTCCTGTGCTCCATTCTGTGGCCATTGCCCCCTGTCCTGTCCCCACAAACCACTGAAAAGAGGTTGGCCAAATCCCTTCATCTCCCACACTTCAGCTATTTATACATATTGATGAGATCCCCTCTCAGTCGTCTCCAGGCCGAACAGAGCCAGGTCTCTCAGCCTTTCCTCACAGGGAAGATGCTCCAGGCCCCGTATCATCTTTGTGGTCCTCCGCTGGACTCTTCCTAGGAGATCCCTGTCTTTTTTTTACCGGGGAGCCCAGAAATGGACACAGAAACAATTCTACAATGCTAAATTCATGGGAACGTAACAAAAGCCATTTACAACCCTAATCTGTTATTTTCTGATGTTTGAACACGATGCATTCCGTGACAGTTGCTGAGACAGAATGGTATTTCTGGGGACGAAGGGACCACCCTCTGCACAGCTCTGAGAACTGTGGGTTGATGTCCTCCTTCGACAGGACAAAATCCCTGTGGCTCTGTAAGACGGTGGGAGCAATGTCAGCTTTTGTAGCTTTCCATGCACTTCTGTGCGTCTCTGTTATTCCCTGAGCATTGAGCGAGGTCCCCATGTGTCTTCCCAGGGTTTTGGGAGATGTGTTAGCTCTGCCCTGGCAGTCGGTGGTGCGCGGCCCCAGGCGCTTTCACATGTTCATAGCTCAGAGCAGGAAAGCTCTCTGCAAGCGCTGCTGCCTTTTCCCAAGGAGCAGGCTACTGGCTGTCTCACGTGCATGTCACACGTGTTTGTCACCTCTGTCCTACTGTGGCCCCTAACTTCAGGGGGGTTCCTCCAGGGCTGGGGTGAACCCGTCAGGTTTGCCACGCGCTCCAGCAGGCTTGGGATTTTCCCCGTGCTGTTAATGAAAAGCCCCGACTTTCACAACTCCTTACAGCCGTGCTGCAGCTCCAGCTGTTCTCATCAGGAGCTGTCGAGTGTTAGATGCTTTTCCAGAAATAACCTCTTCATACAGGTTTAACTACAATCCAGTTTAGGGGTAGATGTCTTGTCAGATCGTCCTGATACTGTCAGTACTGGCGCAGGCTGGAATTCTTTTGCTGGAATGCATTTTCCAAAGGAAAAAAAAATGTTTTGTGGAAAAGCAGGATTTGTCACTTTTGACGGATATTTATTATGAGCGTTGGCATAAAAAGAAACAGAAACGTTAGGAGCAAGATGAGTTGCTCTGATTTTATCAATAAAGTGGTAGCATCCCGAGAGGAAGGACTGCGCAGGGTGCAGCTACAGAGCGGATCTGCACCAGTGCACACACACGGCGGTTGTACGTCTGCATCCCGATGCCTGCACCCCCTGGTGTGTTAGCTGATTCTCTGTGGTTATTCAAAACATAGCATTAGTACCTGGATTATCGTATGGGACTGAAACCTGCCTCTGCCAGAGCTGGGCCAAGGTTTGATGCGAGCTTACCGGGGTTTTCAAGTCAGATTTACTTCTTGGCTGAAATTAAAAACTCCTGAGATCTTGCATGAGAGTGGAAACCCATTTCTTTTTTTGTTTGTTTGTTTCTGTCCGTACTTTTGGGACTTAATATTTTAAGCTGCCATTACTATTGCCAAGCAGGAAGATCTTGGTAAGCAGACAGCATTAAATCAGTGAGATGCAGAAAACTGGGGTGTCCTCAGATTGGATATTTTTTTCCAGTTCAGTTTTTGTCTGTCATGGCCTTTGTGTGTACTCTTGGCACCACGCTTTAGTCATTGGTAGAGGTGATTGCGCACTGAATTGACTGAATCCTGACAATTTTGGCCTCTCCTAGGATTTGTAGAATAGGCCCATTATTTACAAATCTATTCCATTATTCAAAAGATTCAACAAACATTGGAAAGAAACACAGGGCAGGCTGTGGGATTATTCACACCAGACTTGGTGACTTCATTTTGCTCTTTGTGCGTTTTTAAATAATTGCGTGAGCGGCTGGTCATACTGAGCTTCCAGAATTCTGGGGCTCCTGCCCACAGGCTGTTTGTGTTGTCTGGGTGTGCCTGAGTCAAGAAGAGCACCATTACAGATTGGCCATGGCTGCGCGCTCAGGATACAGAAAATCACCAAGACAGCTGCAGTACTTTTTTCACGATTCTGTGTTCTTCACCGAGAGGGCGACCCAACGCTGGAACAGGATCCACGGGGTGGTGGCACTGAGCTCAAGAAGCATTTGGGCAGCGCTCTCGGACACAGGGCTGGTTTTGGGTGGTCCTGTGTGGAGCCTGGAGCTGGGCTCGATGATCCTCGTGGGTCCCTAACAGCTTGGGGTATTCTGTGACTCTGTGATTCTGCTTACAAAGGACGGGGCTTCACTCGCTGTGTGCCACGCTGGAGCACAAAGCCCTCGGGCAGGGCGTCTGGGTTCCCTGCGGTGGAGCTGCGGGTGGGGATCCAGGAGGACGCATCACGCGGTGTGTGCACAGCGGCTCCGGTGCAGCGGGGTGCGTGCACGTGCCAACAGGCTCCAGTGCTCCAGCCCCGTGCGAGCCCTGTGCCTCCCAGCGCGGGGCGGGCTGCATGCCCGGTGACTGGCGTTTCAGGCATCCATCAGCCCAGACACAGCCACAGCAATCATCAGGAGCTGTGAGCAGGCAGCGGGACATCCAGATGTGCTGCACAGATAGCCGAATCCTTTTTTTTTTTTTTCTTTTTTTTTTTTTTTGAGCGCATTTTGAGGATGGAAAAAAAGATGGCATAGGTGGGAATACCCAGAGATGTGGTGTTCCCACCTGCCCCAACAGCTGGCATAAGTGCCTGACATACATATATTCTCTCTATATATAGTATTCCAATGATGTTTTGCTAAACGAGAAGGTGAATTGCAAATTGTTTTGCCACTTCCTATTCAGCTAGGCCTTTTTTCTTCTGCCTGTATCTCTGGGCAGTCGCCCCGGACAGCCTGAGGTTTGTTTTCTGTGTGAGATAGCTCTCCTGTTGTGACAAGAGCAAGCACAGTGCCCTCGCACTGATGCGCCCCACTGATAACTGTGGAGAAACTTTGCAAAAGCTTTTGCCTGGAATCAGTTTCAGAGCCACGGCCTTTGTTTTCTCTGTCTTCATTAGCCTCAGCTGGGGAGACTGATATGTAAATGGAGGTGCCTGCACAGCTCCTTGCTTGCCGTTGTTTTTTTACGCTCTGGATTCTGCAGCAGCAGCCATCTGCATGAAGACGACTATGATGCTGGAGATGCAAAGAACAGGCAAAACACATGGACTTCTGAAGCATACCGTTGTCTTTCTCCTGTCAGGTGCCTGGGAAATTTGAGCATGGAATTTCCTCATGTTTTATGTCCTCCAAGAATCTGCTGAAAGATACTTGTAGTTAAAGAATACCTAGGGTATTCTTTGCAATACAAAGAAGTTAGCTTATGGCGCTAACAGGAGATGCATTTTTCTTTGTTGCTGCAGTACCGCATCACAGGCTGAGGCTGGAAACCACAGATCTGTAGCTGAGGTGCTTTCCCAGCCCTGAGTTAGAGGGAAATCCACTTAGGGCACAGGTTCGGCTTGCAGCTGATCCAGCTGACTTGCAACATGGCAAAAGAGATGTCTACAGCAGAGGTCAGGGTATTGGAAATCTATCAGGGATGAACATCAGGGAAAAGCGATGGCTTTCATACCACACAGCCACTGCACGTTCATAAAACAGCTTCCCCGGAGCTGCAGACTGGGGTGCCGAAGCAGTGAAATGTCAGAGTGCTGTGTCCGCTGACATCTGAATCTCTTTGTCACAGGCAGACTGAGGACTTGTTTCTGTTGCCAGCTCCGAAACAGCCCTTAGGTCAGAAACTTCCGCAGCCCTGTCACCACGGCGTGCCTTTCAAACAGGTACAGAGCCCCAGAAAAGACATCCCTTGTAGGAATTAACTTCAGGGATGCTTTGGGAGATCCTTAATGCTTCGGGAAAAAGCGCATCCTTTGGATGCTTTGTACAACTCACATCAACTTTTGGTCAAAAAACGGAAGCGTCCGATCTAAAAAGCAACCTTGCAGTGAGGAGAAACCTGGAAGAACAATTCTGGTTCAATGGTGACCATCTCACATGGCAGAGATTACTTTTGTCGGGCTAAAGCAGACACTGGGCTTTGTCCGAAGGGCTGGCACATTGCCCTCCTGGAGCTGATGTGAAAGTGCCGTTGCCTGCGCATCACCCCTTCTTCTAGTGGTCAGGATGTGTTTCCTCTTCCCCTGGTACAGTGCCCACATGGAAGCTGCCGTGGTGGTTGAGCACACCGGGTGGAGATGTAAGAATGCTTTATGTCAGCTAAAACCCCTTCAGCCCTGTCCCCCTCTTAATTCCGAGGAATGATGACTAGACTTTGTGGTCAAAGTACTCCTGCTGCTTTTGCTTCCCTAAGCATAAACTGTTTGGTAACTGCTGTCTTTGGTCTGTTTATAGGCAGCTCTTGGACTGTTCTTTGTTTGGAGGGTCTTACAACGAGCAGTTGTTGTAGTGCGTGATGGGCTTCAGCTGTTGGTCAACCCTGAACAGGGTTCCTTTGAGTCAGACAGGTTTTGTGTTGGAGTTTTTTGTAAAAAATGAGGTTCTTCAGACTTGGTAATAATTTATTGCCCATGTGATATAAAGGCTTGAATGCATACCCAAACTCAGAAGTAGACGGCTGGTGCAATGCCTTGCTGGAAACCATTCAATGACACCCACTGCTTTTCCGAGCCTGGTGCCCAGCAGAGGATGGCCGGGCGCATTTCCGCTCCCTGTGCTCTGCCACCCATCAGCAGTTGTGTCCCCTGCTCAGAGACAGTGGTTGCTGGCTCCTGCGGGTGGAGAGAGCTCAGGAGCCTCCCTCCATGTTGGCAGGGCTCTTTTGCATTTCCTCCCATCTGTGTGTAATGGATTTTACACCTGGGTGGTTATTTTTGGAGGCACAATTCATACCTGTCCCAAATGGGACATTTTGTGTCTTGTTACAGTTCACAGGAGCTAGACGGTGCTTCTGGTTTCATGCTGTGCTGCATCATCACATGATGCCCTTGTAAACATTGCTGTCAGAAGTGACAATTTCATCTCTATCGTCCAAATAAGATTTCATGGTTGACAGTGCATGTTTTTTTTTTTTTTTTTTTTTTTTTTTTTTTTTTTTCCGATGAGTCCGTTAATAAGAAATAGTTTTTACTTTTTTACTTTTTTAATGTCTGCGTTTTCTAGTTGCTTCCCAGAGAACTGGCGTCCTGGCAGCTCTCTCCCTACTCTCACCCGGGTTTCCTTCCAGGCTGGAAGATGCAGGAGCTGTCATTTCTTGAAGAGCGAGGTTTTGTGATGGAACGGCACAGAAGGCAGAGGCAGGTCTTCTCCTGCCCCGGTCAGGAGGTACAAAGAACAGTCCCCATCTATCACAGCCATGGCTGGCAAGGAGTAGTGGCCAAGACCTGGATGTAGATGTGCCTATGCCAAAATACTTTTATTTTATTTTATTTTACTTTATTTTATTTTACTTTATTTTATTTTATTTATTTTGTAATGGCTTAGATGTGTGGCTTAGAGTTCTGAAGCTGAGTACCTCTTCATTTTATTCATTCTCCTTCTCTTACGCTCCTATGGCCCTTGTTACGGAGGTGTTTTGGTGTCTCACAGCTGGATCACCACCGTGCCCCAGTAGGTCCATCTATTGTGAAGATGAAGGTCAGGGTATGGGGATGCAAGAAATCTGTTCACGGTGCCCCTAGAAGTTAGTGGCAGGCAAGTGAGGTCAGTGCAAACCTCTGGGATCTCTTGGCCTTGCTCCTGCTAGCCCCGTGACGGAAGTGCTGGTGACTGACCCAGCGGATTTCACTCTGCTGAGACTTCCAGCACGTCCCTCACTTCATGAGGAAGATGCAAATCTTCCTGTGAAAGCTGTGAGCTTCAGTGTAGCCTTACACCACCAGCCATGGCACAGTGCCTGTTGTGCACAAATTTGTCACCCTGGAGATGAAAAGAAGCCAGAATCATTAATCTGTGCTCCACCTCGTGGCTCCCGCAGCCAGGAGGCTTAACTCACCTCTGGTATCTAAAAAAACACAACAGTAATGGTGCTGCCTGAATTTGCTTCCTGACATCCATGCTGTGTTTGTAAGCTGGTCACATCTAACCAGTTACCACAAAATTGATTCTGGAGCCTTCTGTTTAGAAACCTACAAGGTACATCCCAGGCAATCATGCTATCTCCATCAGGCGCTGAGCGAACCAGTCAATAATCACCACTGCAGAGGGTGCAGAGGTCTTTCCTATTACCCTTGATATTTTTATAGGCTTCTCCACGTGAGGGATAGCTATATGGATGGGCAGATGGAATGTTCACCGTGCATGTGTGTACGCGTAGCGTGTGTATGTCGGTATCGGTAGGCCTAGGAACGTGTATGCGCCCTGGTGCATTCCGTGTGGCTCATCCTCTTGCTTTCCGAGTGCCTCGTTCACATAGATGGGCCCACGTTTTTACACCAGCCTTAACGAAACTCAGGCAGCTTCTGTCCAAAAGCCTGTTGTGGGGATAACTGCAGGCACTGAAAATCACCCCGGCACCGGGCAACTCCGGAGTAAACTCACCTGCATCATTTTTAGGTGCTGAAGAATTTTTGGATGTACTACAAGCGATTTATAATGGTTAGCACTTCGCTTATAAGATCTTTATCGAATTACAGTGTGTTCAGTTATAACGTCCTCACTTCACCAGGGGCAAAATGAGGAGCCAGTCTCTGGTTCTGAGGAACAGCGCAGGAGAATAACTGAGGTATGTGCATAAAGGCTCACGCTGCGTCCAAAGGTGGGCTGCCTTGATGGGCTTCTGCTTTCCCCTGCTTTTCTGTGAGGAGCAGAGCAGGTGGGATTTAATTCTGCTCTGCCCCAGAGGTCAAGTTCCTGCATCCGAGGAAACTCTTCATCTCTGGCCTCTTCATTCTGGAGTGGCCAACTGCACTTCTGCTCTGCTTCACCCTTCCAGTCGTCTTCCGAATCCTACCACTTTTGCTGGCAGAGACCATTCATTTTTGACGCTGACATTCGTCTGCCGGATCTCCAGCCCCGTTACTGCGACTTTATTTCCTGTCCTCTTTTTCTCTCACTGCAGGCACAGACAGAGGACTTGTGCTTTACAGTAGGAGATCATGATGTGGTTTTAGTTTGCCTGGGATGTTTTGGGCTCCTGTGCCAGCAGCCGACACAGGTTCTGGAGGGTTGCAGCAGTAAGGGGAAGATGCCTTATGTGCATTACTCTGGTACAGAAGCAAAGCAGGTGCGATGTCTTGGCTGAGACCTTTTCTTCACTTCAGAGTTGACCGAGTGCTGCTGTTACGGGAAGACCTGGCAAAGAGAAATGGTTGTGAGTGCACACAAATGCAGCACGCTACCTCTGCAACGGCGGGGACAGCCCACCCACCGCCTCTGCATGGGCGGCTTGCGCTTTGCACTCCCCATTTGTCAAAGCCCACTGATTTTGCTGTTTGTCACGGGAATGGCTTATAGCCTCTAGCAGCACTGGCCACCCCATCATCTCCAGAAATACAGCTGTTAGGGAACAGCAGACCGAGTTAATGACGGTCTCCGTCCGTGGCACGAGTGGCAACCTCTTTCAGCAGCTGATGAACGTTGTAGAGGAGGAGGCAGCGGCTGCAGGAGGGAGCGGAGCGGGTGCACGGTGTGCGAACTGAAACCTTGGAGTCTGGTGGCTACTAGCACCTATTAGAAACAAATCATAAATGGCAGTACCAGATACAAGTGCATTGGGATGGCAGAGGTCCTCGGGAGCCCTGATGGGCTGCCGATAGTCAGTTGAAACAAACGGCCCAGTGCTGTGATACCTCAGCTCCCAATAACAGAGGGCAAATGGCCTTCCAGGGGGAGTTATAGATTTTCCTTTGAGATATGGAAAGGGAAATAAATTAAATTATGTTCGAACATAGGGTTCTCTCTCTCTCTCTCCCTCTCTAACAAAAAGAAGGGGAGAGAGAAAGAAAAAAAGGGAAACGGAGGAGAAGAGAGAGAAGCAGAAAATAAGCTTCAGCAGGCATTTGCAATTTAATTGATATTTGGCGGCAGGAAGCCAATCAGTATAAGTAAATTGACGTTATAAGATAAAAATGATCGCTTAATGGGATGCCTTCCCCCATGGCTGCGGCAGACCAAATAAATACTGCCGCTCAGGCTGGAGCAGCGTGGCGGCTGTTACTGGGCACAGCCTGCTGCTGCCTACTGGCAGGGTTCTGTGCGGGCTGCAGTTTATTTTTATGGCATCTGTCTCCGCTCCCCGAGAGAAGGCAATGAGGGGTTGCACACTGATTGCCGCTCCAGCCACCGGCGGAGGGGAGAGAGGCCGTAATTAATGACTTTATTTGCTGGAGCACCGCTGAGAACGATCGAGTTTGTTGTGGCAGGGGCCGATGCCAGCTTTCCTGGAGGCACGGGGAGGCGTCTGAGTGCGGAGGGCAGGAGAGAGCTGGCGGATGAGACGTCAGCAGGTGGAGGGGGCTGGGGGCACAGCGCGTGCAAGGGATCAGGTCTGCTGCCCGGGGACGCGCCTGCAAGTCCATGGCTGTGGCCTGGGGTGGGCAGCAGTCGTGGCAGGGCGGGCTCCAGGTCATTACTCGGCCTACAGATACGGGCAGAGCTGCCACAGGGTCTCCAGGGGAAAGAAAATAAATAACACAACCCACGCTGCTACGTTGCATAGAGAGGCTATGTCTTGCTCTGTCGAGAAGGTAGCAAGGTTTGCTTCTTGAGCTAAAAGTTTCCTCCCTTCCTCCCTTCCTTCCTTCCGTAAAAAAAATAAATCTCTCTCAGAGATTTCTCTTGGAAGCAGCCTGATGCGAACACATACTTTTCATGAGCAGGTGCCTGAGGCATTTTACCAGTACTAGCTTTGCCGAGGGAGAGGAAAAGTGGCTGCAGCTTTCCCGAGCGTTTGTTGAGAATAATCTGCGGCTGTGTGTACACATTTAGATATATGGACATACATGGGAAAGGGGGGAAACATGTAGGGAGCACGCATCCTGACCGGGCTCAAAGAGAATGAAGTTGAGAAGAGATCTGGGGAAATAAAACCAAGGAAAATAGTTCTTAGCCCTTTCTGGAGTGTTTGTAAAGCTTTGTAAAGGAAAAGTGATTGTCTTTTGCCCAACTATTCATTATTCATTGTTCCTCATAAAGTACAAAGTTGAAGACATTTTCAGGTTTCAATTAACCAAAATGAATTCACCTTAAAGAAACCTGCAAACTCTCTCCTGTTTTTGTTGTTTTCTTTTTCTGCAAGTACATCAGGCAAGAACTTTAGTGAAGAATAGTCATACCTTGCACAAGTCATAGAAAATAATCACTTTTCCTTTTTTTTTTTTTTTTTTTTAAACGTGGTGAATCCTTCTTAGTATTTTTTTTCAGTATGTTCCGTTGAACGCGGCGCGTTCAGGACTTTCCCTGCTAGGGCTTTTGCATCGCACAGTTCTTCAGAAATGATCTCTGCTTGTGAACATGATTCAGTTTCAGCCAGTCGATGTTTTCCAATAGAAGAAAAGCCTCAGAAAAATTTCCCCATCAGTGCAGATTTACAGCACACAGTCAGAGTCATGTTCGCTGCTGTTGGCTGCTGTGGCACAGAGCGAAAGCCAGAGAGACCTGTGTCTGTCACGCTGGACCTTTGCTCTCAAGTCACCATTACATATTCATAGAAATTATTTGTTTGCCTACAGCTGGCTGTCGTGAAGGAAGAGGGACTCTTCGGATACAGCAGCCTTTAAAAATAATTTGCCAAGATCTAGCCAATGTTATTATTATCTTTTTTTCCTGGAGGAGTTACCCCATGACATGGGAGGGGAGTAAGTGAGCCTAGGAAAACTCTGGCACAGGCACGACCAAAGGGCAACCTCTGCCGATCCCAGTGTGTTCAGCTCCAGTGAAGTCCACAGCACTGCTGCAGGAACCGGCTCAGCTACGTGAGACATTGCTGGCAGAATTCCAGTGGTACAGCCCCAAAAGCGACCCACCCGGCTTCCCTCTCCGAGCAGGTTTTGGAATGATAGGGATACATTCCGTGAAATCCTTCAGTACTCCCCTAATAGGGCGTCCTTGTGATGAGCACGCTGTCAGGGGAATTGTATGGCGGATTGCTGAGTTTACTGCGGGATAAATAATTAATGTTTAGATGACACTAATTAATTGCAGTAATTAGCAAAGAACCACGCTATCTTCCCTTAAAGGTAAAATCCTGGCTGATTACTTTTGTTCTGTGTCCAGCGCATCAGAATGCTTAAGGCAGAACTGCAAAATATAAACAGGTAGAAGATGTCATTTTGGTTCAGTCGGTGCCTGCCTTTTTGTCATCTTCTGTTCTGCAGTTTTTAACCGAGCCAAGAGTGCAGAAAGGTGAACGCAGCTGAACAGCTAAAATAGTGATAATAAAGCCCAACGTGGTGTTTGGCTGCCTCTGCAGCTGAACCAGTGGAGGCGACAGCTCCCTGCGCCCCTTTCCCCCAGGACCCTGGCTCCCTCGTGCCGCCGCATGGGAGGAGGGCTCTGCACCGCAGCGCTGCTCTGCTCAGCACAAGAGCAGCACGACAGCAGGGCCTGTGTCGGCAGCAGTCTCTAGCGAGGAGGAATGCCACAGCTACCTGCAAAAAGTGTGCGTGCAAATGTCGCGGTGACACGCTGCCCCCGGCGTGCTGCTGAGCTGGGCTGGTCACCACTGCACTACCCACCAACACTTGTATCCCTGGTCAATGGCAGCAGCTGGCTTCCGTGGGAGCAGAATTTCTCCTTTATGTGTTTTTTTTTGGTGAAACTTCCCCATCTTCAACTTCTCTGCTAGGAGGAAGGGAGAGCGTAGGACGCTCTGTGCTCTGGCTCTGCTGATCGGAGCAGGTGGATGACACACAGGCAGCGGTAACAGCAGTGTGCCTGACAGCAGCCAGGCCCTGAACACCTTTCTACACCTCTTTCAGCACAAAACAGCCTGGCACAGTCAGGCCCAGGGGCACCTGCGGCTTGAGGCTGCTGCCGGAGCACACACCAGCCTTCAGGCAGGCAGAAAGCGCAGCTGGAGGAGGATGGATGCGCAGGTGCAGCTCCTGGATGTGAGAAGTAAACAGCAAAGTCTGAGGTCTACAAACCTGCAGGACACAGCTGTAAAGGGTTTATACAAATTAAGGCCACCCAACTGGTGCGTGTGGGTAAAAAGTATACAAGAGTACTTGTAAAACTCACACTTTATGTAACTTGTGTATAAAAATTATTCCTGTGGTTTGCGTTTTGCATGTAAGCTGTACTTCAGTGAAGAGACTTCTTTGCTCGGTGGTAAGCGTTTGCATTTTCAAACTTGAGACTGTAGTTCTTGGTTTTATAAAGTGAGGTTTTATTTCAAAATTGCCCAGTGAAAATCCTCATACACTAACAGCTTTTTGGGCATTCTCTTTGTGGGCCAGAGGATAGAGAGTGTGGGCTGACATCTCTGACTTGTTGGACGTTGCAGAGCACCCGCCTGCAGCTTGCAGTATGGCAAGCGGAGCTCCCTGCCTCCCCTTTCTCTTCTTTGCCTATGGTGAATCCAGTCCTGTTACTGGTTGGTGGGACTGTCTCACTTTCTTGGCAGGAATTTGCATTTTAGGAGTGGTAAAATCTGCTTGGAGGTCCTCTGCATTTCTTAGAAACTGTGCCAGGATCTTTGACATGACAGCACAGGAAGGTTTTCCTCCCCAGCGGGAGCGTACTCTGGTGTTTTCCAGCAGGCAGCCTGCTGGGACGCAGCAGCACTCTGGGTGCTTTTAAGCCTGGCACGTCCTGGGGTGGAATGTGGCTGAGCTTTTCACCGCCTTTATTTTCTCCAGGTAGGTTTTCCAGATAGCACTTTGCAAAGTGTTTAAGGTATTAGGTGGAAGTTTTGCTCTGGTGTTCTAAACTTGCATGGAAAGGTTGGTTTGACTGGTGCCAGCTGAACGGCCTGCATTTTTCTCATCAAACGCCAGTTCCTGGAAGGGGAGGAATCGTGCAGCCCCTGTCAGCTGCAGCGAGAGATGAGTGTGGTGCAGGCTGGAGCTGCTGCTCCTTGGGCACCCTGCTCCTCTGAGCTGGCAGGGCTGGTCATCGGCATGGTCCGCAGGCTCCCCGGTGCCGGGAGGTGGAGAGGAAGGTCTCTCCCCTCCGGCCGCGCCGCGGGTGCGATGCGGCAGGACTCGCTTGCCTGGGGAGCAGCAGCTGTCTGCCCTGCGCAGCACTTCTCTCTGGGTGTCCTCAGCACACCACCTTTGTTTTTAACCTCTTTCTCTGCACTTCTGAACCCTCTACCAAAGTGTACGTGGGGGGAAGGTACCACTGACATCATTTTTGCTGCTTTTTAAAAATAAAACCGCATTGTAAGAGTGGTCACAAGCCCCACGGCCATCATCAGTCCTGCTGGTCCCGAGCCTTTGGGTGGCTGCTTCCCCTCTGGGCTGGGCAAGTGGCTGTGGGAACTGCTGTGGCTTCTTGTCCGCCCGCTGAGAAGGATGCAGCCCTGGGACAGCGTGGCCAAGCAGTGCTTTGGGCCACGGCAGGGGGGATGCATCCTGCATGCGCAAAGCTGGCAGTCCGAGCACAGACAGGGCTTCTCAGAGCCCTCCCAGGTGCACAAGCAGCCCTGCTCCACTCAGTGGCACTATTTACACGAGCGTTTGCTCAGAGACTTGGGCTGTGGGGTTCACAAGAGGTGTGAGGGCTCCACCACGCCTTAGCTGACCACTGGTTAGAAGTACGGGATGGGCGCGAATGGCACGCCTTTCCTGACGCAGACCAGGAGATACACAGCAAAATTTCTGTGTGGCTACTGCAGGATTAAAATCACTGTAGGGGAAAATGAGCTGTAACCTCACGGGAAATCTGTAAAGTACAGCCCCGTTCTCACCGGTGCCTGTAACCAGTTTAGTGGTACAGTTCTGCATCATGACTTAGGACCTGGGAGCACGACCGCCGTGCAGGGTGGCACCCTGTGGGCACCGTGCAAGGCCGTGCATCAGGCACGACCCAAGGTGTCCTAGTGAGTGAGGGAAATGTTCTCACGGTAGAGAGAAGCCCCATCATTTCTCAGCAAAAGACCAGGGGTGGCTGCTCGGTGATAAGAGCGGCAATTGTTTTGCTGTTGAGCGTTTTAGGAAGCGCCGGTCAGTTTGCTGCACCTGAAGGATGGAGCCTGGAAGTGTCACTTAACCGCTCTTTTGCCCATGTGCCCGAACACAGGACAGTGTGGGAATGGGAGTCGGCACTGAGCTGACGGGCGGCAGGGAATTCTGATTACTCGGTCTCTTCGTGTTTTTGCAGCCTTTCTGGCTTTAAAATCAGTAAAATACCTGTAAAAATACAGGGCTAAGATGGGAGTGTTTAGCAAAAATTCCCCGTTTCTTTTCAAGCCTGGATGCAAGACAATATGCTGCAGTAGGCAGATGCTGATCTCTGTGCCTCCAAGAAGAGTAGAGCTGGTCCAAGTATATCTAACAGGTCAAGCTTTGAAATGAAGAAGCAATAAGCCACTGAAATGGTACTATCACCGAAACATGATTGATCAATTGAATTCTATCAGAGACAGTGGGCAGTGAGATTAACTCAGGCCTGATGGGTTCAATGAGTTAAAGCATGATGTTCATTTCAGCTTCATTTCACCAGTCTTTGCTTGTGAAATTGGTCAATCAATAGAGGTTGAAGATCATATATATATATATTGGTGACCATCTTATAGGGAATATAATCTAGCGTAGTCAGCTCCTGACTCCGGCTGCCTTCAGTGGGTAATGGAGACAGAGCAGAGACTCTATCAGTGCCATCGAAATGGCCTGATATCTTCTCCAAATGAAAAGTATTTTTGGATCTCTGATGATTTATCTTTTCTTCCCCTCTTTCTCACTTTGATCTGCGACAAAACCCATACCCATCTTTGTGAAATATAGTGATTTCTCTTGAAAATATTTGTGCGATGATCAGCTATATATACTTCAAAATAAAAAGTTTCTTTTTAGTGACACTGATACTGTCCTTTGAAAAAATAAATAACAGTGCTCAGAAAACTCAACTGGCGTAAATGCAAAGAACTCTCAGTATATATGATTCTGAAACTACTGCTTTAAAAGGAGCACCAGGAGGCTGCTTGCTGCCAAATGTACACAGTCCTGAGAAGGTGGCGTGAAAATTCAGCTTACATTTTAAACAAAGCCTCCCAAATGGTAATTAAAGTCTTTATCTACTCTGGACTAATTTACAGGCATGCTACAAGGAAAAAAATCACCTTTTTACCTCATAGTAATATTTCATTTGCTTCATCATGTTTTAAATGTGGTGAATAACATCCTTCCTAATTAGCCTGCATTTCCCTATAAGGTGAAGTAATTAGGTATGATACCAGGTAATGAAGTTGGACAGTACAAATTATAGACAGAAACCACGTCCTTTATGAACATGGGATGTTCACTGCACTAGCTATTGACTTCCTTGATTAACCCTGTAAAATCAAGTTGTTTAAAAAAGAAAACAACCCAAAAACCTGAAAGCAGAAGATTCTATTTTCTTTGCACCAGGCAAGTGTACCACTAAGATGCGCACTTCATGGTACATCATTATTATTAATCACACCGAAGATATTATTCCAGCTGAAGTTGTGCATGTCGCCAATTTCTCAGTCGCTGTCACCTGGCTTAGATCCTTTTGTGGAGCTACACTCGTTGAGACCAATGGAGAATCTATCCCATGCTATTTCACAGTGCTGCTTTATAATGCAGTAATTAAATTGTGCTGTTTTCCTTTTCTGAGTGAAAAAGTCAAGATAGAATAGATCTTTTTCATTATTCCAGTGTTTTTT
>NC_048926.1:82145310-82237323 GCF_011077185.1 Oxyura jamaicensis | reverse complement strand
CTTTTTTTTTTTTTTTTTTTTTTTTTTTTTTTCTCTTATGCTGGACTGTGGGGCTTCAAAATGCTCTAGAGCTTTGTAAAGATAGGGATTAGGGACATTTGTTCTTCTTACTTTGACACATGGTTTTAGACATGTATAAGCAAAACACCATTTTAAAATAAGTGATTTCCATGGTGAGTATAGCTAAAAATCTGTTATAGGCATGTTTAGCAATGCTGTATGTCTCCTGTGGTTTCAGAAGACATGTCAAGGAAAAGTAATTAACCATAAAATTATGCTAAAAAATTGAGTCACAGTTTATCAGGTTCTTTAAACTGATCTTGCCATTTGCTGGTCCCCAGAAAATACCTTCCTCTTGAATAACGAAGAGCCAGTATTTCTGGATGAAATCCACACAATTTAGGCAGCCTTTTGTTAGCAAGACTGTTCATGGCACCTCTTCCCAGGGGTGGATCTGCTCTGCGCTTAGCTCTCCCTAGGCTGTTCCAACTTGGGTTAAGCATAGGCAGGGGCTTCTGGTTTTGTGCTGGGAGGGAAGTGCATCACATCCAAGTTCGTTCAGAAAGTTGTGGTCCTATGGTACAATCTTGACCCATCTATATGACCTGGTAGAGGTCAAGGCTGAAACATTTGTTTGGGAAGAATGTCTTTTTCTGTTAAGGAGAGCACTATATTTGTGTTCCTCATTAGCACTTTTGGAAGGATGCCATTGGACGGGGAGCTAATTGTTTTGCAGAGTAGGTAGGTACGCTTGTAGTGCTACTGTCAACGAAGCAGAACTCTCCTAGGTGGATCCATTGATTATACGAAAAATGTTTTACCTCTCCCTGGAGCCTATTTATAACCCAAACTGTTTCAAATGTACCTATGGTGTTTTAATTATCAAAGATGTTCCAGTGTATTCAAATGATACATAATGCTAATGGTAATTATTTCACATTTGTATAATGTCTAATAGCCAAATGTATCCTAAAGACCTTCACGAACTTTTATATGTCATGCGCAGCATATAGAAAGTCCTTTACCTGCGAACTGAATTCCAGTAGCTACCTGCAATTAGTCAAAGTTTAGGAAACATAGTGAAAAAGAACAAACTCTTCCCTTTGGTGATGGGATACAGTGGGAGAGCAATAAAAGGGCGAATGAAGGGCAGCTGCCAAGCTCCTCTGACAAAAAAGCAGAACCTTCAGCACAGAGACCCGCTGTCCTCAGAGTTTCAGCCCTGCCTCATTTCTGCCCAGGCGTCTCCCTGACAGCAAACGCATTGCTCCTTCACTTCAGCAACAGCAGGCTGTGTTGGGAAGCACGCCTCAAAGACTGATCGTTTCTCAGACCCTTGGGATGGCATTGGAGACCTTAACACAGGTGTTCTGACAGTGGAGGGGGGAGCAGCCCTCTGTGTCTTGCTCTTCACACTGCATTCCCAGCAGCATATCAGAGCCTGGTCTTGAATTTCAAAACCTTCTGAAGCTTTACCGCTACCTTGTCATGTTTTCATCCCCTTCCAATGGGCCACTGTTGGGCCAGTGAGGCACATCATTCATGGGCTTCCATGCAGTTTTCTCTGATATGATGTTATGTAATCTTTCTGGATTTCAGCAAAAGTTTTGGTGCTGTTTCTCACAGTATCCTTCTGGACAAAATGACCAGAATGCAGTTATATAAAAGCATAATAAGGCATGTGAACAATTGGCTGATGGGATGAGCTTAAAGGGATATCGTAAATGGGGTTACATCAGGCTGGCAGCCAGTTTCAGATGGGGTTCTGACCATTTTAGGGTCAGTTGTCTTTAACATTTTCATAAATACATAAGTGACTTAGATACAGGACTTGGAGGTACAGTCAGTAAGTTTGACACTAAACTGGGAGGAACCGTTGACGCCTTTGAGGGTAGAGAGGCCTTGCAGAGAGATCCTGACAAATCACCAACTACGTCAAGTTTAACAAGTACCAGATTCTGCCCCTGGGATGGGGCAGCCCTAGATGCATGTAGACTGGGGGACAAGAGACGGGAAAGCAGCCCTGCAGGAGGGGATCTGGGGCTTCTGACTGATGGCAAGCTGACCGTGAGTCCGCAGTGAGCCCTGTCAGCCAGAAGGGCCTATGGCACCCGGGGTGCATCAGGCACGGCACTGCCAGCTGGCCAGCGGGAGCGACTGTCCTGCTCCGCTCTGCGTCAGCGTGGTCTCACAAGTACTGTGTGCAGTTTCGGGTGCCACAATACAAGGACATACAACTGTTAGAGAGTGGCAGTAAAGATGGAGAAGGGTCTGGAGGGGCAGAGGTAGGAGAAGCAGTTGAAGTCACTTGGGTTGTTCAGCCTGGAGGTGACAGAGGGGAGGCCTCATGGCGGCCTGCAGCTCCCTCACAGGGAGCGGAGGGGCAGGCGCTGAGCTCTGCTCCCGGGGGACAGCGACAGGACCCGAGGGGACGGCATGGAGCTGGGACAGGGGAGGGTCAGGCTGGATATCAGGACAATGTTCTGCACCGAGAGGGTGGTCAGGCACTGGAACAGGCTCCCCAGGGACGTGGTCATGACACCGAACTTGCTGGGGTACAAGAAGTGTTTGGACATTGCTCTCAGACATTTTGTGGGTGGTCCTGTGTGGAGACAGGAGCTGAGTCCCATGATTGTTGTGGGTCCCTTCCAACTCAGGATATTTGGATTCTGGGATATTAAGTTCCCAGATTGTACTGTATCTAGGATCATTTAGCTGTCTTTCATTGCCCACTTTGAACCAAAACTGTAAAAACCTTTAACTTTGATTCAAGCTTTAGAGTAACATTATTTTAACCTGAAATTTAAAGCCAGCACTTTTGTGTTCAGAGGTAGTGTCCCCCCTCGCCTTCTGCTACCGTGCAGCTAGCAACCACAATTTTAATTTCATAAGGAATGGTTGACTAAACCCAGTACTATGTCAATTATATATTATTTGATTTAGAATACTAAAGAAAAAAAATAAAGATACACTGCTGTCTTATATCCGTTCAAACTTTTCATACCTTTTTACACATTTTGACTTTCTATTCAGAAGACAGGTTCCTATTTTTTTTCTGCATGTAATAAACTGTTCCTGGCACTTTATAGAAGCCAGCACTGCCTATTCATGTTGTAAGTTGCCTGACTTCATCTAAACAGATAAATACAACATTGTTGTTGCCTGAACAACCAAACTAAAATTTGGAAGGATGTTTCTATAATTACATGCTTACATCAAATGCCTGTTGAGTGTAAGAAAATTTACAGAGGTTGACCTAGGTTTTAAAAAGTGGTTCCGTGTGTTGGTCCCATAGTTTCAGAGACCTGTCTTAAAGGAGCATTGTTTTCTGCAAAATCCATCCAAATCAGTAGTTCTTTTTGAAAAAATCTTGCCCACTGGACATCGGCCATGTTACCGATCAGCAGCACGCATATGGAGACAAAACTGGTGTCTGCAGCAATGAGGTCTCTTAGCACAGATGTCCTTTAATATTTGCCTTCAAAAATTTTGATGCAGAATCCACCTGAGAAGCCTTGAGTGCTGGTTCTGCAGACAAATCTGGGCACTAAGAACTCGTTTTTAAAATGTTTCCTTCCTCTGTGTAGTGTGGTGTTGCCATCTGGAGAGGAAATCTGATGTTTACTGTTATTCTTGGAGTTCCACCTCCTGGAGTCCTGGGAATACTGCAGACCTCAGCTTTCAGAACATAAAAGATATATTTCTAGCATTGACAGGTGAAGGAAAAGTAGAAAATCACTGTGAATATGCAAACAAAGCAAACTGAAGCAAGCCCCATATTGCAGGAGTTTTTTTTCAAACTAAACATTTTTCAAACTTGTCTCATGGCTTTTGAGACAGGGGCAGTCACTTCCAACCTGCTGAAAGGAGGGGGGAGAGACAGAGAGAAAATGGGCCTTGAAACCCAGGCTTTCATCATGCTGGTGATGAAATACAAAAAAAAAATAAAATACAGAAATAAAAAGTGATATTGTGAGCTGGGAGAGTGCATCAGATCAGGCCTTGCTCAGGCTGTTGTGGTGGCAACTCTGCATCCCAGTGACGTTGCCTTTTAGTATGGTGCTATTGCTGTCTGTGTCTGGGAAGCTGACCGGCCAGTTACAGCAATTGGAACGTGGTTATGGATTAAGGATCCCTGCTTCTTGGCATAAGAACACTGTAGCTCAGACCTTCATGCAGGACGGAGCTCAGGAAGACTTGCAGGCATCACAGGAAGGGGATATGGACAGTGACTATGCAAAGCAGATCTGTCGGAGATGATCCAAGCTGACTGTGGCTCTAGCATCATATGTTGTAGGTATGTCCTCTGGCATCTAAGGCATTACAGGTTCACAAATATTGTCGTAAATGTGCTGTGAGAAAGGATCTGACCACAAGCCTTTGTCTTGCCTTCAAATTATATGTGAAATCAGTGCTGTCAAATTGCATTGAGGGTTGGCTATAGTGGAGAACTGATCAGTACATCTTCTAGCAATGTGTGTCTTGCTTGTATCCTCCTCTCAAAGATTCTTCATTGTGTCAATATACTGTTCCCACATTAATTCAATGGATAAAATGGACATTCCTCTGTAGGTCTCATCATTGCAATGTCTATTTATTCTTCTGTCTTCTTTGTCCTCTTTGAAAGGTATTCAGGAATCTCCAGTACCAAATGGCCATTCTCTCCCGGGTAGAGACTTTCTTCGGAAACAGATGCGAGGAGACCTTTTCACCCAGCAGCAGTTAGAAGTGTTGGATCGAGTCTTCGAGAGGCAACATTATTCTGACATTTTCACAACAACTGAGCCCATCAAACCAGAGCAGGTACTGTTCCAAACACTCAGTGTTCTTCCAGATATGCTTTCTGATGAGAGGCCTCCTTGGTGGAAATCAACAAACAATTATTTCTCAGAGCTGCAGTAGAAAAACATGGAGAAACAGGTGTTGTATCAAGCTCTTCAGCCAAAACTATTAAAAAATGACAGAAAACACTTGTTATGTAAACATGAGCAAGTGTTTGGGTATGAAATTACACCCAATCTGGGCCAGTTACATCGAATGAGGGCATAAAGAGCATCACAGCTTCTGATACTTCTGTTGGATCAAAACCAGGCTATGCAGATAATAAGGAATAGACTCGCAAAACTCTATGCCTAATTTTGGTTCTGAGTTAGCCTGACTGTACATGCAAATTAGCTTTTTGTAACCAGAAATGGCTTTTTAGGCAGCTAGTTAGCCATTTGCTGAAAGAAACACCCAATTAATATGTGAAGGTAAATTTATTGTGCCTACAGATTAGCAGTGTATTTCAGAAGGGCTTGGCACTAATTTTGGGAAGAAGTTCCATTTTAGCAGACACAATACGGAAGCACATGCAAAAATTGATTAGCTGTTTCTCTCTCCATGCTTTTAGTTTGTAGCCCTCAGCCTTAAATTTAGCTGCAGTCATGGGATGTAGGAATGAAAGTATTGCTGTCAGCTTCAATTTGGGTCTACTTTGCTACTTTTTCTACACTTAGTGATGTAATTAGTCATTGTTAATCTCCTTTGTTAATATTAAACCTGATCTTTAGCAAGGTGTATGGATGCCTTAAGCTGCAAGCAAACAGTGATTTCCTTTGTAGGAGTATAAACATTTGAAGGCCACTGGAGATTATCAGGAACACAGTAGTAGTTTACTACCATCATGGCTTCAGTATTAAGGAGTACGTACTGGCCCAGTGTATTTGGAAAAAATAATTCCTTTTGCTGAAAGTCAATGGCAGAGTAGAAATTCCCTGTGCCCTTAAGCTCTGACGTGTCATTTGTTACTTCATTCATAGTCATTCGTTTTTCACCAGTTTTTGAAGGTTCTGTGGTTTCCATGGTTTATATTTTTGACGAGTTCTATAAATCTGAATTCAAGCTGGAAAAAGATGAGGAGGATGATGAAATAATTTTGAATTTTAAAAAAGACAAAAATCCTCCCCCCAGAAATCAAAAACAAATCCAAAAAACCATGACTCGTTAGGAAGGCCAAGGAAGCGGCATCTCTTGAAGGTGAAATGGCCTTTGCGTACCACTAGATGGTGGTTATCCCATCCCTAACACCAGTGATAATGGAGAGGACAGGCACTGAGCCAACTCCTACAGTAAGCCTGTTCATTACTGGTCACTTAAAAGCTGCATGGTGTTACATCCATCCTTATTTAACTTCTATATGAGGAAAAAAAATCATTCGAAAGAGTGGTGATGGAAGAAGATCCTTTTTTAGCTTTTTGTAATCTAAAGTTTCTGAGTTATCCAGAACTGTAGCCTATGGGACAGAGTCAGAACAGAAATAGATAATGTCGTATTGGCTTAATAGAAGGAATAGAATAATTAAATGAGGATGTTGCTAATGTTTCCTGATTGTCAGATTCATGATTTTCAGCTGTTGGTGGAGCAAGGATCTCCCTGGATCCATGTAAGAAGCTGTAACTAGAATGTCTGTGCAGTCAGAGCATTGAGAGTGGAGATATGCGCCTATCAATTTGTTAAAAAGGGTACTTCACGTGCGAGAAGTCAAATGGATGCTGAGAAATGATATTTCTGAGAAAAAGACACGATAGTGTGTGAAATGGGCTTAGCAGAACTGCCTTGAATCGATGATCTTAGAGGTCTTTTCCAGCCTAAATGATGCTGTGATTCCATGATTTTTTTTAGTTTAACTACAAATGGAGTTTGCTAGATGTTTGCTTTCATATAGATTGGAGCATTCTCGTTTGCTTTTGGAAGGCTGGGCCACGGGTAAGAGCTGACATTTCTTTGGGATGGGTTTTTCTTTTTGGTGGCATACAACAGTTATTTTCAGCATGAACACGTGTAATTTATATGAATGCCTGATTCACGAGGATGTGATACGATCGCCACTGCCTTAGTAAGCAGTCATGTTTTACCTCTTTTGTAATAAAGCAAACATGTCATGAAACAAGAAAAGTGGAGAAGCTGTCGAGATCAATTAGTGATGCTAAAGAAATCAATTAGAAAGAAAATATTGAATCATATTGAATCATTGGGCTGAAATGGACCTTTTAGGTCCTTTCAGCTCCTTTAAGATTATCTAGTTCCGCCCCCATGGCCATGGGCATAAAGACCTTTCACAAGATCAGATTGAAAAAATTAATCATGTGACTAGGAAAAATGGAGTTGTAATTAACACAGTTAATTACTGTCGTAGACTAAGATATGCGTCCAGAATGTGGCTGAACTCAGAAGGCAGTACGTTAGGAGCTCAGGCAGCAATGGGTATATGGAGTCCTTGCCCATTTCTGTAGATGAAAATAATGAAAGGATGCTCCTCCCCATAAAGACAAGATGTGTGATAGGAGCTGGTGATCCATTACTTGTCTACTATATTAGAAATATAGTCCAGGAGGAGCAAGCAGAATATTGTTAATTTTATTTAGTCACAAAAACTTCTTGATGTCCCTGTGCTAGTCACCTGAAGAGGAGTCCAGGTACTTTACCAGAAGACTCATGGCTCGTGAGACAAGGAACTACCTTTTTTGTCCCTGTTTTGCTGCTCCTCCCTAATTCTTCTTTGCTTGTGATCTGGGAACAGTCCCTCGGTCAGGGTGAGTAGTGGCAGGGGGCAGCATTTGCAAAACAAGCATTTGCAGCCTGAGCATGTTCTGTCGTCAGCTGAAGACTGGGTCCTGAATTTCTCCTGATGCCTTTTCTGGATGTTTTGGGCTTGTCTGTTGGAAAGAGTACGTTGCCACTCATGTAGGTGGATGTTTTCATGGCCTGAGTCCTTGCTCACCACTGCCAGACCCTTTACGTGAGTGATTCCAGTCTGTTTCCTTCACTCCTCCATCTTTAATGTCTTTGTTCCTCAGTTCACCTACATACAACGGAGACCTGCAAGTTAACTCTCAGCTGAGCACAAGCTGTGCACTCACTTGACAGGCATTATCTGAGTTTCCGTATCTGCTGTAAAGCATGACTGCTGTAGAGAAGACCATGGGGAATGAATACTTGTCTCTGAGTAAGGGCTCATACAATGCTGAGAGAGAAGACAACCGCTGGACAATGACAAGAAAACAAGATGTTAGGCAGTACCTTGCTCAGAAACAGTGAGGTGAGGCAGGGATCCCACCATTTGCTCACATAATTAGAGATTGTGTTGGACTGTGTGCATCAAGGGGCAGAAGTAAGGCGGTATGTGCCGTGTTTTGCAGCCTAATGTCCTGGTGATACGGCTGTATGTGTGCATTCTGCAGCACCGGTATGTAATACCTGCATGTGCCTTGCCAGAACATTTAACGGCAGGTGAATGCTATTCTGGTGACATCAAGGAGCTGTAAGATGGGAAGTCTGAGACTGAGGGCTGGATGTGCAACCTGAGTCCTCTTGTGTCTACGTATTTCTGGGGAGCAGTGGGGGGATAGCGACAGCAATCTAGAAGAACTCCGGCCTTCCTTTGCCCTAACAGAACCCCGCCATGAACATCAGTTCACGTATAAAATGAATGCCTTTCCGTTACATTTGTCCTTTTTTTGTACCCATCTCATCTTCTGCAAGCAGCCCATGATCGGTTTGCACTGTCTGCCAATGTTGACAAGAAAACCGCTGTCTTGTATTTCTGGGAACTGATTTTGAGCTGTACATAGGCATGTGTTTACAACACCACCATTGTGCTGTCGTTGTGCTCACGAGTGAAAACCACCACAAGCACCAGACAGCTCATTCGTCGGCTAGGACAGAGGCCTGTGGCTTCGATGTCACATAATCCCCGGGTCTCAGAGAAGGAAAACGTTCACAGCACCTACTACCTGGACTGGTTCCTGTTCCTGTTCTTTCCATGACTTCTGGTGTTTGCGGGAATGGGTCCTGCTGCTCCCCGAAGCACTGTCCCGATGTCCCACAGATAAGGCTGTTTGCATTACTCATGTAGCTATCGTCTAGACTTTCCGTGGAGCAGAGCTCTATGGACACGAGGAGTGGCTTTTGGCTGCCTGTCCTGGTAACTGCGCTACACCTCTGCTGGGCCCTGGTACTCCAGTCCGTCCCCTGTCGTAGAGCACAAAACAACAGTTAGTGGTTGCTGCACGGACTGGAGGTTTTATTCAGAGCTTGCACTCGTCTCGCGTCCACCCTACGCGCAGAGCTGCTGCACGGCATGGCATACATTTCTGTGCCTAGTCCATCAGGACCGTTGAGGTTACGCTAATCAAATACAGGTCAGTTTAGGCACATGGCTGATTGTCCACCAGCAGCTTCCTGCAAATTCCTGTCAGAGAAGCAGGGAATGCTCTCAACCCTTCACTTGAGAAGCCACCCTAGGCTGAGGTGGGCTGTGACATCAGCTGCAGCCACCGCGTGCTCTCCAGACGGCTGCACAGCAAACAGCCACGTGCCCAGCACTGACAGGCAGCCTGGTGATGCAGGACAGTGCTCAGAGCAGGGCTGTCACCCCCCTGTCCTACCGTGCAGTGGAGTTGTTCCTGCTTTATCGTTGTGTGTCGTCACGCTGGAGCCCTGGGAGAAACATGGAGGGCTCCGTGTCCCGGTGACCCCGCCACCCTTGAGGTTCTCCTTCAAGAGTCTATCACCCCCCAGGAAGGAGACTTTACCAGGTCTGGGCACAAAAGTTTCTGCAACGTATGCTTGAACGGTTGACTCAAATACATTTGCCAATGAAAGCATTGCTAGAAGGTGTTTGTGGAGAATCAGGATCTGGGAAACAGCTGCTGGCCTCACCTGAGGCACGAGGGGTTGCAGAGGGTGCAGGGAAGTCGTGTCAAGGCGGGCAAGAGGCAAGCGCAAGTCTCACAGACTAATGTGGTTTTGGTAAGCACGAGAGCTGGATTAACGCCTCTGCAGGGGAGAACTGGGGGGTGTTACAGCAGTGCCTAGAGTATATATAGCAGAAGCAGTTCAGCAAGAGCAGCAGTTCATTAATTTCCTCAGAATAAAGAGTCTTTGCTGAGTTTCTGTCCACAACAGAAATGGATTCTCTTGTGTTTTCAGCTTCACACATAGGTCCAATCGAATACTCATTGAAGCCAAGAGGAATATTTCTATTGACTTCAATAGACTTTAGATCAGGACCATAATGAGGCATAACGTGATGTGATCAGATTCAACACTATGTAGGTCACTGACTTAAAAGAGAGCTACTTGCTGCTAATAGCAGATAATTCCCTGGCCTTTCCTGATGCTTTCACGTTACTTTTAACCAGAATTAAACTGAATTATCTATTCCTTCATTCTTTTCTGGACAAAACGTGGATATTCTGGGTTTAGGTAGGAACAAACTCAGGAATCTGACAAACAAATAATAATATATGCAATCATGAGATGCAGTCGGGATCTGGAGATAAGTACAGGCAGATGAAAGTTGGGTATTTAATACACCGGAAAAAAATACTAGAAAGTTGTACAAAGAAAAATAAAAAAGAGTATGGTAAGAAACCCATTGCCCTCTGTTGCAGGAAGTGTTTTAATGAAGGAACTCATTAAAAGGTGGCACCTCCTCAGCACCTTTCTCTGAGCCCCGCGTCCCTCCTGCCTCTGGGGAGCGGTGGATGAGGGCAGGTGGTGCAAGAGGAAATGTGGAGCAAAGAGCAGCTTGGAAAAGCAGGTCTGTGATTTTTACAGCTGCACCTCTATCAGCCGAAACAACTTCTGACTCAGGCCATGGCTTTATAGGTGGGAAGGAAAACAAACAAACAAACAACAACAACTCTAAAATCCAGCCTACGAAAGCATGTCAGGAGAGGAAAAACCTTCCCATATTTACTCTCAGTAGACTATTAAGCAACACCAGGCTATTAATTTGGCTTTTGAGTCTTCACTGAAGCCCATAAAAGTGCACAGTTGTCAAATGGAGTTCATTTTAATTTCCTTTCAATCACAGTAAATTATTCAGGTGATAAATCAGCTGGAGCAGCCTCCTGGCTGTAATAGAAACCCTAATTCCTGGCTAATTATCCAGCCCATTGCTGCCAGCAGATCAATACTACTACCAAATGGAAAGGGCGAGGGGTTCACGGCAGGAAGGGTGGCGGAGGGACAGCAGCTGGGAGCACCGTGACCCCCTGTGCAGTTCAGAGGCTGTGGGAGGTTAAGCTGTGCAGAGGTTTCCCTCTTTGCCCTACCTTTCTTAAGGGAACACATCCCCTCCTGGTCAATAATTTACGCTGGGACCTGTGATTCTCTGTGTTGCAGAGGCAACTGCAGCCCACAGCATGCAGGACTGGGGCTCGGACCCCTGCTTGCGGGTGCAGGTGTAGGGGATGGTGCCTGCTGGCGTGGATTTCATCCCTGTCCTCCGCGCTGTGCTCTTGCCACCTGGTAAGATGCTGTGCTGGCCTTTAGTTCTCCTGTTCCTCAGGCTTGGGACTTAGCTGTTGGTCTCCAAGAAGAGCCAGGGAAAGGCTATTTGGTCGTGTAGGAAGAGGCGCCTCCCTGCAGGAAGTTGTTGGTCCAGAGGCTGCCCCTTGCCCCCTTTAGCCCTGAGATGCTGCTGCTACCTCTGGCTTACAGAACCATCATCTCCCAGTGAAATACCAAGGCTGTGCTGCAGAACTGTCAGGTAGAACTCTCCCATCCTCCAGGGTCCTCCAGGATCCTCGAGGGAGCTCAGAGCTGTGAATTGCCCTTGGCTTCTGGAAGCTGAGCCTTCAGCACATGAGACTTCGTGCTGGATTCCTGTTCCCGTTCACTGTCACTGTGGTTGTTGCTTATTCACAGGACAGTGATCCTGGGGGCACCAACAGGCACCGCCGGGCTGAGTACTTCGTGCCCCGTCTAGGGAAGAGCAACTTCCCTGAAGATCTTGCTGTCGAGATGGAGCAGGCAGGTAGTGGCTGGGAAAAGGAAAGCAGTATTACCTGTGCATTTGAAAGACTAAAGGACTCCTGGTGCCGGTTACTTAGCTGGAGAAGCCCCAGGGGTATCCTGGGTTGATCCTTGCACTGCGTCCCTCCTGCACTGCTGCATTAAGCCTGTAGCAGGTCTTGCCTCTGCTTGCATGTTTTTGCTTTGGGACCACCTCTGTGTCTGGCAGGGCAACGCGTGGGTCTGTCTTCTACCCAAAGCAGGCCTTGATGTCTCCTCCCCTTGCCCCAGCAGGCAGAGGGCATCCTGAAAGAGAGGGGTAGGGAAGTCCTTCGGGCATTGCAATGCCTTTCTGGGCTCTACCACACTTTTTTTTCTTTAAAGTCTATCCCTTTAGGTGTGTTTAAAATAATTAAAAAAAGTCGTATCTTTGTCTTGAGCAGAGTCTTTCTTCCAAGGTTTCATGTTGTTAGGGGACAGTTAATTGCAAGTCTGTGTGTAGAAAAAAGGGCATAGAGTGGACATTGCCCACACTGAGCAGTGATGTACCGGCCACCCATTAGACATTCAATATCACATCAAAGCATAATATGTGAGTGAGATGAGTACAGTTGTAACTGCTCGTGTAGTCTTTGTCCCTTTGAAAAGTAACAGATGGAGCCATCCACGTGTTTGCAGAACGCATACGAGTTGTGCTCTGTATGCACAGGAAAGCCACGTCAGGAACTGTCCTGAACCTGGTTTTCTCTGTGGAAAAAGACAACTTTTTGTAATGGCCCTCATTAGGCACATCAAAACTCACCTACGTCCTTCTCTCCATGTTAGCCCTGAAAGAGGGGGACGGAGGAATCTATAAGCAAGCCCACTTGCCCGTTGATTTATTTAATGTGGTGCCGGCTCACATTGCGCTTGGACGGAAGGGGTTTGTGTGGGCATCTGACGAGTGGGAACAAGACTTGTTTCCTTGGTTTCTAGTGAATGTCTAGGTCCCACAGGCTTCGAATAGACCCCAGTAAGACTTTCACCCATTGGTTTGGAAATCACTGCTGGTTCAAGCTCATTTGAGGGCTTTTCCTAAATCTGTTACTGAAGTCAGCAAACTGGATTCTCAGGATGCTCCACGTAAAGCGTGTGAGGAGCTGAATATCTTGATGTGTTACAGGACTTGAAAGGAGCCAGCCTCTTCACAGCAGTGCAGTGTGGCAAAGCAAGAGGCAGTGGGCATGAAATGGCTCAGGGTATAAGGAAGCTTTCACCCTGGGGATGATCTAGCAGTGGAAGAGGCTGCCCTGTGAAGTTGTGCTGCCTCCACCAGGGCAGTTTTCAAGATGACGCTGGATAAACCCCTGACCCAGGGGCTGGCCCTGCCTTAAGAGACTTTTGAGTTCCTCAGCAATATCCATGCTTTCGGAAGGTCCTTCCAACCGGAATTATCCTATGACACTGATGTCCAGCTATTGCTCTTCACTCCAGTTTTTATGCTGTGACTTGGTGAAACGTTCGTACGATTACAGCGGAGAACGTGAAAAGCACGGTTACAGGCACGAGAGTGGCACCCGACACAGCACAGGAGGCGAGACGGAGAGCTGGCGGGTTGGAAGCCCTTCTCTGTCTGCTGACTGCACCTTTCTCAGAGCCGATGCTGGCTCTTCAGAAGAATGCCATAGTTTTGGGTTGCCATTTGCTGGGTAAGGAATTGAATGAAACAAGCAACAAAGTGGTTGTATGATGATATGAAGGAACTGTGGAGCTGAGCTACTTCTAGGAAAAAAAAAAAAAAAACTAATTTCAAAATTCCTCTCTGCCCATATCAGTAGTGGCTGCTTAAAAATTGCGTGGCAGCAGAATTTGCTGAACTGAAAAAATAATTAATCTGAAATGAGGAAGGCTCTTGCATGAAGAGAGCACTGTAACATGTAGGGCATGGTTTCAGTCCTGCTCCACTCCTTGGAAACATAATTGAATCATGGCAGCCACGGAGAAACAGGGGTTCTCTTGGTCGTTTTCCATGTTGCAGATGTCCCTCCAGGTTCGGAGCTGATTTCTGAGGTAGCCCAGAGAAGTCATGCGCAGAGCGGTATCCAAAAGGCTACGCGAGGACAGGCTGCCGGGTTGAGAGGCTTTACGTTGGTGGGAGCTTTTCCTGAAGCCACAGAGCTCAGGTCTGTGCTTTCGTTAAGGCAAGCCGTTTTTCTCTGGTTCTTGTGGCTGTGGAGAAGGGTTTGAAAACATGACCCTCGGATGTACTTCTGGCATTAAAATGGGACAGCGGTCAGGGTGGGTCGTATAGACAGTGGGGTTTCCTTCCGATTTTCTGAAACTGTTTTCTTGTCGGGATGTTCTGATGCCTGTGCAGCACCTGGACATTTTCATCATAGCTGCACAAATGATTTTAGCAGGAAAATGATGATTACTAAAAAGCAGAGTATCTCGTTAACCTGTCCAGAAAACATTTTGATGAAAACTAAAATAGTGCATGCACACCTGTCATCTTTGATGACTTTTCCACGCAGAAGATCCCTCACGAGGGTCTTTCACAGCAGTGAGGAGGTGCTGGGCCTCAAGTGTTCGTACCGTGCTTGATGATCCGCCTGCCTTTTTCTGTTTTGCTTTGTTTTTCACATCTGTGTGCAGACAGTGCCTGATGTTTCTAGGCTGCTTTTATGCAGCAGAAGAAACAGTTTCCCTGCCCCAGGAAAAACGGAGATGTTTAAATGCTGGGGCGGGCGTCTCGGAGGTGGGTAGGTGATCCTGTGCACCCTGGTCCCTGTGAGGATGGACTGCCAGTGTCCTGTCTCTGAATCTCCACACATTTGCCGCCTGTCAGGTTTAGCTGTCAGTGGGTCTCAGCCTAATTGGCAAAGGGAAAACAAATAGCTCAGGATTTACCCTCTGACATGCATCTGGTTAAATGCCTGTTAAGTGTTACTGAGAGTAATGTACAAGAAAGCATCACATCACCCCCCGGATTTTTTCCATACAAAGTGTTTTCGTTCACGTCAACCTCTCAGAGAGTGTATCTGAGGAGGAGGGAGTATTTCTGCGCTTGTGGTTCTCCAAAGCCCCCTTTTCCTAGCTTCTCTGTGCCCTGTCGTGTTGCTGCACAGAGACTTTGGGTTAAGGGCTCAGAGCCAAGGCGGGTCATGGCCCCCTGTCTGGGCAAGGGTTGCTTTTCCACTTAGTTCAGTTCCCGCTGCCTATCTGAACTCCCCTGAAGACACACAGTTAACAAGCGCTCCATAAATCTTTGAGAACAAGGTTGGTCCTCGTATTTCTGGCTTTCCCACATGAAAATTGTCTTGCAGTGTTGTGGCCCTCCCCATTCCAGCCTTGGGTACAGTGAAGGCATGAAAGGAAAAAGCTTTGGAAGAGCCTGTTTGCTTTATAGGGCCAATTTCACACTGGCAACTTGGTGGGGACTTTAGCATTGTAGGAACAGTTGCCACCCACAAAATGTAAAATAGAGGACTTCAATCTACCATAGGTTCACCTGGCTCTCAGGAGCACAAATGTGAAAAATAAATGGAAGTCTTTTAGAAAATAAAATGCTAACGTTTATGTCCAGCTTTCAACGTGGCCTGAAATCAGGAGCTTGTGGTTTGGAAGGATTTTGTTCATTTTTGACTTTGTAGCATGCCACAGAATACTGCAAATGCTGTGTCTTTCTTTCTCCATTGTTCTTCATGTGGGTAGAGATTACGTGCACCTGGAGCTAAAGTGGTAAACAGTGCCCAGATCTTTTGCCACGTGTTACCGTTTTGAAATAAGCATATTGTATACAGTATGAAGCATAGAAAAGCTGTGTGAGCTGCTGCTCAGAATCCCAACAGCTGTCATACAAAAGAGTCTTGGGGCAGAGAAGGCACAAAGCAAAAACATACGAATCTCACACCGGACCCTGTTAGGTTGTCTGCTACTCATGTGGTCTGTTAGGACCCTGCTTTTTGTATGCCATTGATCATATAGAAGGACGCGGCAGGAGGGGAGCCAGCTGTAACCTGTGGTCTCTTTTGGGTGTTGAGTCATTACCTTCACGAATCTCATTCTCTTCATCTGTGTAACAGTTATAAAGGAGGGCTGGGTGACTGTCCCAGACAGCATTTGTGAAATACCTTGGGATAGTTCATCTGGAAGTGTTGCACAAACATTGTTCTTAGAAATGTGCACACGACATCTCAAGTGTCAGGAGCAGTTGGTACACCGATTAAAGATACCGAGCAGCATAGATGTAAACCTCGTGCACATTCCAAGTGTGCCTCGTATTTCTGCTTCATATTTTTCAGTACGGACATACCAGTGGCTCTACTGCAGGTTGCATTTTCTTCTGTGCTTAGATGCTTCAGTGGAAGCAGCAGAGCCACCATAACAGGAGGATTGTCCATCTTCCCTCCTCCTGTGGCTGAAATGGTTACTGTTGTCGATGAAAGTGTCTAGTTCCTTTCAGAATCATGAAAAACAATGTGTTTTAGTAATACCTTGTGACAATGAATGGCATGAAGTGATTATGTGCTGGTTTAAAAAAAGAAACACACAGACTATTGTTCCATCAGTATTGAATATGTTGTGTGTTATTTAATTGGACGCCCCTGTGTGGCACTATGTGTAGAATGATAGAAGCTGCTGACAAAGAGAATAGCGAGGTGGTCATTTCATTTGTGCTGGGTTTGAGGCAGTTCATGAAGAAGAGAGCACAGGGAAAGAGCAAGATATGAAAAAAAAAAAGCCCTGCATGAACCCACAGCAAAAGCTGGACAGGAGGAAACGAGGGACTCCCTCCAAGGGAGGAGGAAGAGGACAGGGGAGATGCTGTTTTGAGGCAAAGACACTCATATAATTGACTGGTGCGGGTGTCAGGAGGATGAGCATGCAACGCTGGTGCAAAGAGCAGCCAGTGAGAGGTTCCTGAAAGTGTGTTAGGCAATTTTTGTACTCTTCAGGAAATGAAACCGTGTTTTAGTTTGTTTTAGTTGTTGAGCAGTACTTACGCTCAAGGGCTTTTCAGCTTCTCACACGGAGGAGGCTGGGGTGCACAAGAAGCTGGGAAAGGACACAGCCAGGGCAGCTGACCCCAGGTGGCCCAGGGGATGTCCCATACCATGTGGCTTTGTGCTGAACAATAAATAGGGGGGGAGTTGGCTGGGGGTGCTGCCCCTGTCGCACTAGCTGGGCACTGGCCAGCAGGTGCTGAGTAATTGCATTGTGCTTCACTTGTTTTGTGTATTCTTTTATCATTATTATTATTACTGTTATTTCCACTCTCTTTTCTGTCCTATTAAACTGTCTTTATCTAAACCCACGAGCTTTACTTTTTTTTTTCTGATTCTCTCCCCCATCCCGCTGTGGGAGTGAGCGAATGGCTGCACAGTGCTCCCCGGCCTGCTGAGTTAAACCACAACAGGAAGCTCTGGCATTTGAATGGTGAGAAAGAACCCATGCAGAGACTGTGAAAGGACATTCGGTGGGCAAGGAGCCTGGACAGGGCTAATGAAGGAAAGTGAGCAATAGGGTAGGTAGGTGTCTGTGAAGAAGCTGAGGAATGCTTACACTGGGAGACGAAGGAGACATAGACAAATGAGCAGCTGAGGATGGATGTGTGGGGATGCAAATCACAGCAAAAGCAGAGATCAGCTGTCACCGTTATCGTCCTGTCACTGTTCATTTGAACACTTGTTACTTGCCTGGTGAGTTTGAAAACTAGAAAGTCACTATAGCTCACTGAGATACATGTCTATTTATTTATTTTTTTTTGGGAGGCCTTCTCATGATTTTCTATGGAGACTTCTCCTTACAAGCCAGTAGGAAGAGACTGCTGGCTTTCTCTGCCCCAGGCAGGTGAATGGTGCTTTTAATGATCTGTGAAGGGCTTCGTTAAAAAGACATCTTGAAGCGTGTGCAGGCCTTTGCTTTCTCCCACCAAGCCTTCCAGAAGAGGTTCGAAGATGGTGAGGGCAAGAGACGGCCAGGCAGCAGACTTCGCTTCCTCCTCTTGCCTGATACGAGGTGGTGGTGTTGCTGTGGGCATCTCGCTAGGAGTCAGGGATGCTTTTCACCACAGGTTATAGAGAGCCAGGTCTGACCACTCTACACCGAAAGGTCCTTGGGGAGCAGTCTGAATACATCTCAGAGCCTCCGCTGGCTTGCTCTCCAAGCAGCAACGTAGGGATACTATCACGAGCCTTCCTTTTGGTGGAAGACAGGAGAAAAGCAGACGGTGGGGCGCCCTGTTTCTCTGGGCCAGATGGGTGCTGCAGGCCGTGAGGAGGACCGTCAGTGCGACGAGCCCTGTGGTGGCCAGCCCCGTCCCAGGAGGTGTCCGATGGGTGCCGCTGGTTCCTCTGAGCAGGCAGGCCGCTGGCCTCGCTTCGCCTCTTCAGTAACCCAGTAACTGCTCCCCAGGAGCCAGTGACGGGAGGTTCAGGAGAATTTCTGCCCCGTGAGGGCAGTCAGACACTGGCGCGGGCTTCCTAGGGAGGAGGTGGGTGCCCCGTGCCTGTCAGTGTCAGAAGGCGTTTGGGCAGTGCCCTCAGTGACGTGCTGTAACTTTTGGGTAGCCCCGAAGTGGTCAGACAGTTGGACTCGATGCCGGCCCAGGAGGCACCTCCTGCTGAAGACAGCAGCCCTGGCCCCCGGCCTTCCTTTTTGGCTGGTTCTGTGCCGCATCCACAGCCCCTGTGCCGAAAGGCCTCTGCGTGCTGTCCTTTTGGCCTGGTTGTCCCCGCGGCGTGCCCGGGGACGGGGGGACCGGCACATCCCACAAACCGTGCGGTGACCCTGGAGAGGAGGCTCCTTCCCCAGGGCCAGCTGCTCCCTGGCCGCAGCTCCACAGGCTTCTGCATGGCCGGGAATACAAGCAGCCCGGCGGAGCGCTCCCACTGCAGGCAGTGGAAGAGCATCCCGGGTGGCTCTGCTCGTTAAATCCAGGCAGGCATGTCTAGTTATGCGCTTCTCATTTTGTCTGGAAATAACTGCTTCCTACTGTAGTTAATTTTGCTCTAGGTAATCTCTGAGGCTGGAGACAGGTCACAATTCAAATTTGAAATGAAGTCAGTCAGCCTTGCATATGCATGCCCAGGCACAATTCGCTCTATTCAGGCCTTGGCTTTATTCAATTTGCTAGCTCTGCCTGGAAAAATAACAAAACAACAACAAAAAAGAACGTTTTCTGCTACAAGTGCCGGTTGTTTTCTGTGCTGCTGTTCCACGGGGTTTTGTTGTTCACCCTGGGCAGCCTCTGCGGAGGGCGTGCGCGTGTGAGTGTGATTTACTGGTCTGTGGAATGCCACGTCCTTAAAATTGCAGTGCCCATTTCCTGCTGAAATAATTTCTACAAAGAGAGGCTCCTATTACAGCAAGAGGAGCATGGGCGTCATGATTTATTATTATTTATAGTCCCAGGGCCTTGTTTATGCACGATGGGCTGGGTGCTCAGGATAGGAATGCCATTATGCAAATGACATTGAATGTCCTTACTGAGCCTAAATAATTTTTGTATTGGACGATTAAACCTCATCTGTTATTGATATGGGCTGCAGTCGGGCTATTAAAGAGTCCCAACAGTACTTACTCCCAGTAATGGGAAAATTGAGAGGAAGAGGCTAAACAATTGCCTCAAGTGTGCTGTGATTGTCTGGTAGGAGTGGAACATAACGAACCCCCTGAATGGAAATCGTGTTTACTACTTAGGGATAAATAAAAAGGGAGAACATGCAATAAATTACGCTTTGTGATTTGAATCAGCGCACCAGAGAATTTGCGTACTTTCAATTTATTTATTTGAATTTTTTTTTTTTGGGGGGGGGGGAATGAATACCATGAGTGGCTGGGAGTAATCCCTGCACCGCTCCGGCTCCGGCTGGGGGAGGGTCAGGAGACCCAGCCTCTGCGGGAACGCGGGAGCCACAACGTCCTTGCGCCTTTCTTTTTGACACAGCTGTGTGTTCACATTTTGATCAGTGTTGATAGCTTATGAATTCCAAAATTGACAAAATTTACAGAAAAATGAGGATAATCCATCTTCCTTAGCAGCCTGTCAGGAGCTGGCTATACTTCATAATCTTCAATTACAGATGCTATTTTCAGACATTTACATGCAGATATTAGAAGAAAATGAAAATGAGAAACAAAGAGCGAATGGAAATGCAGTTATTTATATGTATAAAAGAAAACCAGGTAAATTCTAGGCATTTAGATTGGATTTGGGGATCCCTTTGGAAAATCTGAGAATGGGCTCGCCTGCTTATGGATCTCACTGTGGAAAAGTAAAATGCAGCGTAGGGTGTCCCACATGCAGATAATCTGAAGATTTAGGTCAAAAGCCAGTCAGTTATTCTGAAGTACGAGGGCAAATGTGTTCATGGCAGGGTGTACTAATTCCCCTTGTTTTCAGAAGAATCTCGGGGGATTTACACAATCCTAATTGGATTGGGTTAAAATGAAGCACAGCTGTGATTATTTTTTTAAACATATATATATATATATATATATATATATATATATTGTGAAAGGGAGTTTTAGAAATATTCTATTTACACAGGGGGAAAAAAGGCTTTATCACTGAAATCAAATTTTCATGCCCTTTAAGAGAGTAAGAGCCAAATGCTACCAAAAAAAAAAAAAAAAAAAAGAAAGAAAGAAATTGGAGTACAGCTCCAATTAGCTGTGTAAATGGGTTTTACTCCAAAGCAGAATTAGTTCCAGTGACAGCAGCGAGCAGGGCAGGCAATGTGATGTAAATTATAAGATGGAGGGGTGGCTGGTGGGGTGGCAGCGACAAGGCTTTGATATATGGCTTTTGAGATGCCTTTCCAGTTCACATCCGAGGCGGTTGAGGAGGAGGGCTTTGGAATGAATTTCCCATTCCCATAAAATTTAGGAGCGAACAGCACCAGTGCCCGTGCAGCTGCGTGTGGCACCGAGTTTCTGAAAGCCTGGGGAGATTAATTAAAGCTGCTTTGGATTAAGCTCTCCGAACCATATCTAATGTTACGAATTTCTTCCCTTTGTGAGGCTGGCGTGGGGGTTTCAGTGGAAAGCCTGCCTGGTGTCTGCTGGTTCTGCCTTTCTTTATTAATTTTGAAAGTATCACGACAGGATGTCTTGGATCTATTAAGCATGAGCTCTTGCTTGCTGCTGCCGCGAGGGATTAGCAGAGCCGTGACCTGGGCTGAGTGACCAAGCGGACAGCCCTGCACCTTTGGGAAGACCTCAGGTCAGTGTCTGCCCTAAGCAGTAAAAGCACTGCTGAGCGGGGAAGGCCCCCTGTGACGTGCCTGTCTTCACTGCCAGCTGGTTTGCTCAGGGAGAGGCAGGCAGCACGTGCGGTCAGCACAGCGGCAGCGCCAACTCAGGCAGGGGTTTTCTTTTGCTGCTGCATGCCAAGCAACACGGTTGGTCTGAAGGCGGCCATGCGAGTGGCAGGAAGGCACAAGACACATCGCTTTATGCCTGCTTGGTGTTTTTTTTTTTTTGCAGGTGTGATTTGGAAAACGGAGCAGATGCAAAAGCAACACGTGCGAGTCCCACAGGGTGCCAGCTGGCTCCTTTGGATAGTCGCTTTCCCTATGTAGCAGGCACCTCTTTTCTGTCTTTCCTTGAAGTGGTCTCATGAGGGGTGTGCAGGGTCTGTGCCACTGGAAGGGGGGACGAGGGACCAGAGGGGATGCATTTGCTTAGCAGTGCCTGGATTGCAGCACGGCTGCAGGGCTAATCCCGGACCCCTGCTCAGAAGAATCCCCCCATCACCTTTGCAAGTTTCCCATGCTGGGATGTTTTAGGGAATGCCCTTATTCCCCACTGCATGTCCACCTCTGTTCTGGATGTATCTTGAAGAGACAACTGCTCTACCTGTCGGGTCTGTTGACCTTCTGGTGGCTGATACTCAGGCATCTTTTCTAGACAAAGTAAAGGGTGAAGCCAGCGGTGGGCTATCTCACCACTTCACCGTGGTGCCGCAGGAGATGCCAGTGTGCCTTCTACCATGATGTGTGTGTTACAGGATCACAGGATCACAGAAGTGTAGGGGTTGGAAGGGACTTCAAGAGATCCTTGGGTCCAACACATGCCCATCTCCTCCACCACCTCCCACAAGTATCTTTCATGCCACAGCTTGTCTTCTGGCGGTGCAACGAGGTGTGAAGGACAGGGCTGGGTACAAGGCTCCCGCGAGCTGCTGCGGTTCAGGATGCTCTGTCAGCTCACGGTGACTGAGGCTGTCCCTCTGAACGTGCAGCCGAGAAACTGAAGGCAGCAGCACTGGCGTGGACGCAGTGGGTGGTTTCCTGGGTTTTCTACAGAAGGTTGTAATACATGCATAAAAGTTGATTGTTTGCTCCTCATCCTCATGTGTTCACATCCCCATGGGCTGGTGATGGGTTTTTGCATGCAGGGTGCGGAGGGAGCTCTTCCCCCTGTAGGCACTTGCTGTGAGAATTGGTTCAGTACCTACTGCAAGCCATGGAGAGAGACAGACGCCCCGCCTGCACTCCAGTTGTTTCTCCTGGCCCCAGTGACTTTCAAAAAGTGCCCACCGGCACAATTATTCCTATAACTGTGGGACTCTGCCTCAATTTCCCCTTCCATAAGGCGGACGGGATGGTACCTGGGGAGAGGCTGTAAATGACACCTACCAAGTGTCCTGGTGCCACAGGGTCTGCCCGTGGCTGCCCGCACAGCTCAGTGCTGCTGGCAGTGCCAGTGCACAGATGTGGGCTCGGGGTGCCGCAGAGGAAATTCCTGGAAATAAAGCCTCTGGAATTGAGGTGGATGTGAAACTTCTGCCAGAGCAGAAACTTCCCCGTCATCACGCAATGGAGGCTGGCAGGGAAATTACCGTGTGGGCGCTCTGCATGAGGCATAGGGTGAGGTGCTGCCCATGCACACAAAGTGGCCACCCCTCTTCACCACCCTGGCTTCTACCCTGTCCGGCTCCTTTGCCCAGCACCAGGTCCTCCTGAGCCGAAAGGGATGGGGCAGGGCGAGCATGAGACCCTGCCTGGCCTCTCCTTTCAGTTTGTCCTCAGTCTCTCCCCTTTTATCTATTCCTCGTTTCACGTGTCTGTGTTTTCTCTCCTCCATGCTATGGCAGTGGTGCTCCATGCTGATGAGGCAGTACGTGGCACAACCGCAGGCAGTCATTTTTCAGGTAATTTCTAGGGTACTGAACACCCGACTCTTGCTTTTTCACCTACCGAGCAGGTCGGGCTTCCTGCTGCAGAGGGAGAGGCCCCACGGTCACAATGGGGCTGCCCGTCACTGCCAGCAGTGCTGGCTCACGTGCAGCAGCGGAGGAGCCAGGTTCTGAGCCCCCTGTGCTGCAGTGTTCATCCCCTGGCTGCCGGCTGCCCGCAGGTCTGCACCCACGTGCTCCAAGGGATGGGGACCTCTCTTCGAGGTGCTGAGCACAGGGCTCGTTACTGCATATCACAGCCTGGCGACGGGAGACACCTTCTGCAGCGGCACGCTTCCTTCTCTTCCCAAAGCTGCCTGCTCTCCTCCTGACTAGTGCTGCTGCGTCAGCCTGGTGCTGGCCTTGGCTGCCTCCTGGCTGCCTGGTGGTAGGTGCTGCGACCACAGAGGAGGTTCAGGGGCTCACCTTGACCTGGACCATGTGGTTGCGAGTCCGTTGTGGTGGGTCTGGAGCAGCTGGAGTTGCTCCTTGTGGGTGCCTGGAGCAGAAATGGGCTTGTGTCTGGCGTGGTGGCTGGTAGCCCCAGAGCAGCTGCTCATCTGCAGCTCTTTGGCCCGGCTGCAGGCGTGTGGGCAACAGCTGGTGGCTCCGAGGAGGCATGCTGGCACGGTTTTGCCACGGGAACAGTGTGAAAACAGGAAAATCCCGGTATTCTTACCTCCACAGCAGGCTGCCTCCATCTCCTCCCATGGTGCACACACCGTCAGGTTGCTGCTCCCCGTGCAGGGTGACACAGCGCACGGGTGTGCCTTCGTCCTTGCTCCCAGCAGAGTGTGCTATACCCTTCTAGCTATCTGCTTCTGCTACTGAAACGGGTAAACCCCTCCGAGCTTGAAAAGCCTGGCTGTCGTTTAGTTGACGTGGTGTTTTCAGGTCACTAAGTTAAACTGTGAGACCTATTCCTGCTGCAGTTTGCTCCTAGGTCAGTTACCAGGACCTCAAAGCTGAAGAAAGCTGCAGTGCTGTGATGTTTGCAGAACGCTCTGCGCTCCCACGGCAGGGATTTTGCAGGTGGGGTCTTGGACTGTTCTCAGTTGGGTTTGAGCGAGGAGTAGCGGCCCCTCCAGCACCCTTTGGCTGCAGGGGCTGGACGTGCGTCCTGCTACCCCAGGGCTGTACGTGACCCTGCATGTGGCACTGCCGTGTGCTTTCCCTCAGCCGAGCCCCAGCTATCAGCTCCCTGTTGCACGCTCTGCCTGTGGCAGATCAGAGAAATGCAGGAAGCTCCGAAGAGATTGTCAGGTCTGAACACAGTGCATTTACAGTTTCCTAGAGCAGCAGGAGCAAAACACGGAGTCCTTTCCCGAGGGACGGCTGTGTGCTTTCCTCCAGACTGCAGAAGTACTGTGCCCAGTGTAAGAGAGCAGCTCCCAGCTTTCTCCCTGCTGTGCTTCCTGCCATCTGCCTGCGACGCCTCCGCAGAACTTCGTCCATGCTTTGCTCATCCAGCCTCCTTCCAGGTCAGGGCTTCAGGCAGCTAAAGAGCTGAGCTGTGCTGCTAGGGATGCACATCCCCATGGGGGCTGCAGACGCAGGGCTCCGCAGCCGTGCGGGAAGGCTGGCTGCTCCGCACAGAGCAGGTAGAAAGAGGCTGGGCTCGTGAAGGCAAGGGAAACATGAGGGTGAGGAGAGTTTTGCAGGAGGAATAAGCTGAAAAGGCTGAGGAATAGGAGGAATCTAATGCAAAGGGAAGAATGGAGGTGGTGATGAGTCTTTGATCCAGAGGACCCTGCAGTGCTGATCCATGAGCTGGGTGAAGAGAGAGGGTGGCCAGCAGCTATTCGCTTTGGCAAAACATATCTGACACACTCATCTGGAAGAGGTTCGTATGGGAGATCCTTCAGGTGATGGGGGTGCTTGCGCCTCACACAGGTTGCGTCCTTGCAGCATGCTTCGATCAATATAAACCTACTGCTAATAGGTTATCAAATTAAATTATGTTCTGCTTAAGTAAGAACGGAGCAACAGAGACACAAACAGGCATATTTGACCCAAAGTGCTCAGCTTGTAGCAAACCTCAAATTGTGTGCCGGACTTCTCAGGCACTTCTAAGAAACTTGCAAGGAGAAAGATGTGTTCAGCAAGACATGTTTTGCTTCCTTCAAATAAACAAAAGCAACACAAAAAAAAAAAAAAAAAAAAAAAAACCATGAAGTTTTTGAACATTTTGATTTCTTAGCTCAAAAAATCACCGAGGGCTTAAGTAATCACTTACAACTTGAGCTCTGCACAGCTACTATGCTGATTTTGTCTGTGTTAACACAGTGGGAATCAGCCTTGGAGTTGTTACTAATTTTGTCTGCTCCTGTTGCCTGTTCTTCACTTGAAGTCATAATCCTCTGATTATTGTGGATGTGATTACAATCTCTCAAATACAGGATTAAAATTTAAAGTGGAAATAGCAATAGGGAAGTGAAAACTTTGAAAGTTCCCATTTTTTGTGAATGATACCACTCATAAAAAATTAAGGAAAAAGGCAAATGAAGATGAGCTTTCTGCCACGTATGTGGAAGTCCTTCTGGATGTGTGAACTGACCTCACCTGCTTTGGATTGTCATAGCTACATGGACTTTGACGGAGTTATAGGACAGAAGGAATCTGACTTCTGAGGACCTGTGCTCATTTAGTGTAGCTTCAGCTAATGAGGTTAAAGAATTGCCACGAGGTGAGAGAGCATCCTTACAACAGTCAGTTTATTTATTTTTAAATAATTTGGATTTTGAAACAGTTGGCTACGAATCCATTCATTAAGCGAGTGCTTTTATTTAAGTGCAAACCATTTCTTACGAAATTATAAGGAAATGAAGTATGTCTAAGTGAAGCTGGGAAGCTGGACCCCTCTATTCCCACCTGCTCATTAGTGTGTGTCTCTTCAAAGGCCACCCATGAACTAAGGAAGGTTCAGGTTAACTGCCTTGAACGGTTTTCTCTAACAAGCAAATAACTTACGCTCGACAGTTACGGCCCCCATTTTGGTCTGCAAAACTTCTTTTTTAAAGAAAGCTTTGTGACATATTTGTGAGTTTGTCTTTCATTTTATAAAGAAAGCTCCTTTTGGCGTTCTCCAAGAACTCCAGTGATAAGAACAGACCCATTCTGACTGCTGAACACTGCTGTTGAGGCTACCCATCTACTGCCCTGAAAGTAGCCGGTCTGGCTGAACAAAAGATTTCAGAGTTCTGCACCGCATTTTGCCGTACAGGCAAAAGCTGTTGAATGCTGAATTTATTATTGTTAAAATGCCTTTTGTTTCTCTTTCCAGGCAACTGAATACTCAGCCATGGCATCATTAGCTGGTGGATTGGATGACATGAAGGCCAATATAACCAGCCCTACTTCTGCAGATTTAGGAGCGAGCGTTCCTGGACCTCAGTCCTATCCTATCGTAACAGGTAATTGGTTTGTTATACACTGATAAATGGTGTGCAGAAGTACACATGCACACTGTAGGGTGATGCTCTTACTGAGGGAGTTGTGTGAGATGGGTAGTTCTTTGCTCAAAAGTCTCTTTGTAACCATGTGATTTCACAGCAGCTCTGTAGATATTGTGTGGATTCAATAAATCATGAGTGTTCCTTGGAGTCAACAGATGAAGTAGGATGGAATACGGCTCTCCACCCCAAGCCTGCTTTCGTAAATACGTAGCAGCAAAGGAGAATACTTGCCTGTGCTTTTGGGATTTGTAGCCATAAAGGCAACTGCCATTTTTGGCTGGATGAGATTTTTATGGCATTCAAGCTAACTTGAAGTTTGTATGCTTTTGTTTTCTACAAACATTCATGTTTTAGACTTATGGACCTACAATTTTGCACTAAGATGGAGCATTGAGGTGGAAAGCAATTGTTTGTTCTAGGATTGTCTGCATTTAAGTGAGATCTTATTCGAGAAGTTACAGGGTAAGAGTTAAGGAACAGCTGGAATTTGATAATGCTGTGGTCCTCTGTTTATCTGGGACTGACCACATCATGCGGAAGAAGACTGCTCAAACGATAAGAAATACATGAAACTGTGTCCCAGAGGAATTGTGGGAATCACCAAAAAAAAAAAAAGAAAAGACAAAAAACCAACCAGCCAACCACCACCAACCAGGATTAAAAAATTAAGGAACTGTTTCCTGCGTATGTTAGCCCTGAGTATTACTTTTGTCCTTGAGTCTAACTTGTAGAGATTTTATCACTGAATTTTCTGTGTTTTGCCAGGGATTGGTTTTACATGTTTATTTTGTTGCTAAAATTGAAAGTGATACTGTTTTCCTTATATTATTTTTTATCTTTATTATTACTACATTATTTATTACCTTATCTTGGAAGCACTGCAATCTCATCTAGTAGGTGAGAAGAAAGAAATTACTAAATTGCGTTATTGTGGAGTGAGACTTTGGAAGGAAAGGAAATGATAGAAAACTTGAATGCTTTCTTGCTTATGTCTTCTGCTAAGAAACTGCATGTCTGAGGTCTGTGCTTAGCCAAAAACAGGTTCACCCAAAAGCTGGTTTAATATTCCAGCAACACTGCTTTCTTTTATGCTGGTTTAAGCACTTCGCATGCTTATTGCATTCCCCCTGCTGTCCCATCTGTGTGAAATCATGCAGGAAATCATATAATGAAACTGAACTGGCCGGAAAATAGCCAAGAACCTCTCCCCCCCAGCACCCTCCTGAGAAAAAACACCCTCTGCGGAGTTACTTTTCGGCCAGGTAGGGTCCCTGGCACAGCACTTGGTGGTGTAACACCAGCACAATGTGTCTGGGGAGGGAAGAGGTGGGCAAGTCAAGGAGAGAGTCTGCACGGGGAGCAGTAGGGGGGATCAGCTGATAGCGGTGACTGCGTGCTGGAGCTGCTGGCGAAGCTTTTCTTGTGCGCCCAGTTACCGAGGCCTCAGAAGAGCAGATCGCAGCTCGTGCAAGTCTCTGGAAGCAGGCAGGATGGATCCGGGATTTCCAGCACAGCTTTCTAGTAAAACTGCTGACCTGAAAAAAAAAAAAAAAAAGGAATCCTCCAGGCAGCACTGACGTTGTTCAGTTGTTCTTTCCAGCATTATTCTCAAACCAGCCTTGTTTCTAAAAGCATGTCGTTTATATGTGACTCCCAGTGATATTGATTAGTCAGGAATGGAGAAGATTGCATGGTAACTCTGAAGGAATCAAGTCATTTTAGGTGCCTTGACACCAGTGCAAGGTGACCCTTAGCAATGGAAAAAGTACTTGTTACAGTCTTTTGAGCAACGTGCATCAAAACTCTGAGTTTCGTCATACACTGAAATGGCAAAAGAACTTGTTCTGATTTAAAGTATAAAAAGGCCTTGCCAAGCTCTCAGGTATCCTATAGATTATTATTATTATTATTATTATTATTTTACTTCGTTTTGCAAGAGGCTGACCTGGACAGGAGCATTAAGAGCCGTCAGATTAGGTCAGCGTGTTGTTACGGGGTTCTGCCTCAGGTGCTGGTCATGCTGGTCCCTTCCAGAAGCAAGGCTGACTATAGATTTCACCTGGAAAGATGACCTTGGGGTGCATGGATGTTCCATGGCCCCTCAAATAACAGAGCTTCCTTCTGTTGCCTCTGGGACGTTTCTGCTGTTCCAGAGCTGCTAACACCAGCTCTTCCAAAGGCAGCTTATGGCAAGACTTGTGTTTCAGACTGTGCTCCTGTGTAGTCACTTCAATTCATTGTACAAAACATCCATCCACAGTTACAAGAGCATGGGCGCAGCCACTGCGACCTTATCTTACTTACTGGGCACGACTGACAATTTTCTTACATTGCGACTTTCTCAGCATTTGGTGTTGAAATGACGCCGCAGAGCTTGTTACGTATTTCTCCTGAGCTCTCCTTGTGACTTTATACCCATGAACAAAAGTTCTAAATGTTAAATTTATTTGTTCTCATTGACCAAGTGGAGCAGGCTTTATGAGTAGAAAGCCTAGAAAAAACCTGCAGTTGGTCTTAAATGTGACAAGTCGAGAGCTATAGCAGGACACATTTTACAAGACAGTAGGTATTTATATCTTTAATTTGCTGTTGCTGTAGTGTTTTCTAACACCTACATTCATAAAGCCTAGATTTATACAAGCGTATGAAAACCCTTAAAAAACCTACGCCTTTTGATACATTTTCTTGAAATGCTTGTCTGAGTGCTATCCCCCCTTTTTCTTCCATAACCCCCACCACAGCAGCTCCGTGCTGCTCACGCTTTGGAAGCACCCAGAAGCCGAGGCTGAGCCCTGCAGGGCTGGGTACGGCCCTACAGCTGAGCCCTCCTCTCTGCCCGTCTGTAATGGTCTGAGGGGTAGAAGATTGAAGTAGCAAGCCATACCTTGTGCCTGTAACATACAAGCCCTGTAAATTAAAGCGCACTTGGTGATACAGTCCTCATCATAGCTCTGGGCAGACTGCTGCGTTTTCTCCCAAGAATTATCACACCGGCTCTTTTTCTGTCCTTTTTGTTAGGCAGGATGGGGGTTTCAGGAGACAAGACACATTTATGGACCCTCTTTTTGCTTGTAACCAGAACTTCCCTGTTCCAGACAGGCTGTCTTGCCAAGTGTGCAGGCTGCGAGGAGGAGACTGAAAGCTGTGTGGGACACCCCGTTTCAGTCCTGCTAGCTAAGACAATTCTCTTGTAAAATTTAGGGGTTAAAGCTCCGCAAAATGTCCACAGTCTGTGTTTGGTGGTGGTAATGGCTTGATAGGTTTACCTCCCTTCTCAGCTGACATTCCAGATTATAAAAACATTTGTAATGGCTTGTCATGAGACCAAGGGCTGCGTAAAAAAAATCGCAAGTGGATTCTAACATTAAGATCTGTTAGTGGAACATATTATTTTTATCAGGAAATCTTCTAGTCTGTGTAAAGCAGAGCCATAAAGTTGTGATTGCACAACATTTCAACACAGAGTTGGTGGGTGTAGGGCTTAAAAGACTTATTTTGGGGATTAAAGAACGTGAAATATGACATACAGGCGTTAGTGGGATGGGTTTTATTATGTCTAAGGATACTTAGTCCGTTTACAGGCTGGTATCTGCAGTTCAGGCTTAATCAGTTCCGTTGGAGAGTTTGGAGACTGTGGGCTGCCATTAGTGAGGAAGCTAGGTCTAGTTCATTTTGTTAGTCTTCAGTCTGTAAGACAGATCATAAGGAATTTAATGCAAAGGAATTGGAGGAGAGAGGTCTTAAGTGAACTATAATCATAGCCTTTCATTTTTTCTTATTGCTAGAACAGAATTTGGATGGCAAGGAAATATTGAGAATTGAGATACAGAAGATCCTCTGCGTGTAATGTTCAGTTTCCTATTTCCTAGCAAGCTGGAAGAGCATAAGATTAGGGATATTTCTTGAAGATGAAAAGATTGCTTAAACAATGGCATTCATGCCAGCACTTGCTGCTAGAATATGCGTAAGGAAAATTAGTGACAGTTCTCTGTACTTCTTCATCCACCAGCTCTGTTATGTTACAGACCACCAGCCAAACCTCTGTTTAGAGAGCCACTCAATTTCTTTCCATCGTTTTTATGCCACATTAAATATTAAGTTTTAAAAAAAATAAAATGTGTTCCCTTACTGCTTGCTGCCATGGTTCATAAATGCTCTCTCCATTTGCAAGCCAATGACATGTGCCCAGCTCATTACTGCTGCAGTCAGCAGTTCCCAAGCAGCCCGTGATTGTTACTAATTACCCACAGATGCATTTTCCCTGCTCTGGTTGCTGATTTCAGCATGGTCAGTATCACTTTGAGAGGACAAAGTCGTTCTGAACTGACACCCTTGCTTGACTTTCCGACACAGTGTAGGGCAGATTGACAAATCCACGGCCAGCCCTGACTGCAGCTGGCTGCGGAGTCAGTTTGCATTAGCAGAGTCCCGCGGTGACTGTGACCAGCCTCACTGAAGAGCAGAGAAGTGCGTTTCGTTTCAGTGGAATCTGACGGGAACTCTGTGTTGCTCTTTTAAAAGAAGAAGCACAGAGCAAAACAGTCGAAGTGGGTATTTTTTTGTTCCTCCGGCAGACGCTCAAGGGGGGAGCCTCATCTGCTCCCGTGCCAGGACAGCTCTGGCACAGCTTACCTCTCTTAGCTTGTCTGCCCCTCCGCATCACCACGGTCTGATGAACTTGTGCTGCTCGAGCTGTACCGGCGAGCAGGCTGCAGTGCGTTTTGCAGCTTACACACCTGTGCCTGGGAAAACGGAGACTGCAGAGTGCAGACAAGTGATTCTTTCTTCTCCACGCTCGGCTTTGTAACTGCGCTACAGAATGAGTGTTACCTCGTATGCTCCTTCCTGGGATCAGCCATGAAGACGATGCTGCCACAGAGCCGACTGCATCGTCTTCCCTGTGCAGTTTGTCTGCCTGTCAGCAAGGCGAGAGGAAACAGCAAACGTGGAAGCAGAGGCCACTTGTCGTCTGGAGGCTTGGGGAAGGAGAGAAATTCTGAATGGCAATCACGTTAGATCATCTGCTCTGGTTTGCACGGGGGGACTCAGGCAACCAAACATAATTGATTCCAGGCTTCAGGCTGGATTGAATGTTGAGCAAGTGGGACAAATATATCTGTCGGAACAGACTCGCCCACTCCTGGAAAAATCAGCTTGACTTTTTCTTTAGTGTGGTTGCAGCCAATAACCGAGATGTGGTATATTATGCCTGGTAGTTATTTCTCCATAGGTGGCACGGGCCTGTGGGTAATGCAGATAACAGGGATGCATTTAACCTTCTATATTACTACATATTTTGTCCAATTTTTGTCACTGGGAAACAAGAGTGCCAACATGGGATAAATGCATGTCAAAAGATAAGCAGTTTCCTGCTACTGTTCTGCAGCAAAATACAGTCTGTAGCTGGTCCCTGACAGCGTGTTTTTCATTAGTAGTGCTCAGTTTTACATGAGTCTGTTTCCTGACTCTTCAGCCTGCAAGTTCTATCCCATCATGCTGCGTCTGCAATTTATGAGCCACGGTTTCACAAGGTTTTGTAAAACGGCAGTTATTGTCACCCAGAGCTAGGAGCTGGATGGTGATGAAGCCGTTGGACAGAAAAGGTTGCCAAAAATGGATCACCACCTGAGCTCTTCAATATTTGCAGCCACAGTGGATGCTGATACCTTAAACTGCAATGAGAAGAGGAACAGCTGCTTCAGAATCCCAGGCTGATCTCTTGCCAGGGTTAAACACTGATCATCTTTAGCATTTAGCTCAATGCAGCCTGCAGAAGCTTTTTGTTTATTTAAAAAGAAAACCAGTGGCATGCAGGGTGCAGGGTTCATTTGAACAACCCCAGATACAAGCCTTGGTGTGGGAGGAGCCTGGAGATACATTTCCCTCCTCACAACCTGGAGTTTATGAACTGACTTTGGACCAGATGTTTATTTATTTATTTATTTATTTTTTGCATAGCTCAATTTTGGAGGTCTTATTACACACTAGATCGTAATAATCGTAATCAAAGTGTGCTCTGGGCTGTGGTCTCCAGGTGACACCTGACTGGGGAGAGCCAAGCACTTTTTGAGCTGCTGCTGAGCAAGGGGACAGGACCAGAGTGCCCCTAACAGCAAAGCAATGGCGGGAGCAGCCTCAGATGCAGCAGCTTGTGCAGCAGCGTGCAGTTTAGACATGAGGGAACAGCCTTAAGTTGTGCCAGAGGAGGCTTGGATTGGATATTAGACCCTGCTCTGAGCAGGGGAGTTGTACTACATGAATGCCAGAGCAGATTTCTAACCTCAGCTACTCTGTACTTCTGTGATGGGCACAGTGCTTCGGTCTTTGCTGGGCAGCAAGCGGTGTTCCTTGTCCCTGTGATGGGAGCGTGCGCAGGGCCCCTGGAGGTGGGACACCTGCGTAACTTCCGAGGATCTGCTTGTACTGAACAGTGCTGGACAGTGGAGGAGATGGCTGAGGGAGGTTTTGGTCCGTTTGCTTTTCTCTGTCTGTTGCACGCATCTATAGGACCATTCTTCAGATACCATAAAACGTGGAAGAAATGGCAGGTGTTTTGTTTTCACGTGATGCTTGCTGTTGCTGGTTTTTCTTTTTTCTTTTTCTTTTTTTTTTTTTTTTTTTAAATCCTTGTAATGCATGAGAAATCAAGTGTTTTGCCTTAGTAGGAAGCTGCAAGAGTGTTGTCTTGTATGGTGCGCACATCGAGGCATTTTATCATTGCAGAGAGATAACGTGGGAAATGTGGGCTGAACCCTGAAGTTCTGCGTGGATCCCAAATAATATGCAGTCTTCTTTTGCCATGTCTTGGCTGGGTTCTGAGTACTCATCCCACGTTGAAACCAAGTTGCTGACTCTTTCCAAACTGCCTTCTCTTCTCAGCTTGGCGAGAATAAAGAGAACTTTGACTAAGAGGTGGTGCTCTTTCTTCAGCACTGATGAAGTCTGGAATTGGTGCTCAAAGGAGCCAAGAAAGGGCTATTTCTCTTTTGGCCCAAGGCCTTTATTTGATCTGCCTCTTATGACTCACTTTTGATGATGATCAGAGAAAAATAAATACTTCTTGTGTGCAGTGGAACCTGAAATGTGAAACAAAAGCAAAAATAAAAGATCCCCATGCGTGACTTTGAGGAATACGTACTGACATCAGACTTTTCACTCATTCTTGCACTCCTGACACTCGCAGTGAAGACAGCTAGTAGTTATGAGATGTGAAAAGTGTGGTACAGGGTCAACATTTCACTAATGTGAAGTGCGAAGGTGGGAAGTGTGTTGTGAAATCGGCAGCTGGTGATTCCCTGGGGGAAAAGAGAACATTTATTTCAGTTCATATTTTACTGTATTTGGGGTTGGGGTGAAAAAAAAAAACCAACAAATCTTGTATATAGTTGATTCTACAGTTGTGGGTAGCTTATCCTTCTGAATTTAGGTGTAAACCCAGGTCTTGCCGACCACAATGAAAGAACCTGATTTCACTACGAAATGGTATTTTACCCTTAAATTAATTTCCCACCTTGCACTTTAAGATTGGCATAGCAGCAAAGTCATCTCACGGAATTCTCATCCTTCGGAGGTCAGTTGCTGGTCGTCAGTGTCGCAGGATACAAAGGAAGAGAAGAAAGCACCTGAAGGTGACTTGTCCCACAAACCCTTTGGATCTAAAGTTAGGGGTCATCGTCAGAAGGTAACTGCTTCTTTCTGAGGACCATGTAGGAACAGAAAGCACTTAGCTTAAACTAGAGCTACGTGAAGCAGGAAGGATCTACCCTGTGGAGAGGAAGAAGGGTCTCAGGAATAAGGTTCTGGAGGGAATTCTTATCCAGCTGCTATTTGCTGAGATATTGGTAACAGTTTTGAAGCAGTGTTTTCATTAGCTTTATGAAAGGATTTCCATTCTATTGACTGGAAATTAAAAAAGATTTGCAGTTTCTAAATTAGAAGTATTTTTAAAGTTTAGGCTTCCTGTCCCAGCTCTCCAGTAGCAATGTAACATTTTCACAATTTGTTCTTCCTTTTTTTTTTTTTTTTTTTTTTCCCTTTTTCATTGCTAAAATAAAGAAAGATGTGACAAAAGTAAAGAAAAGGGTTGATTTTTTGGAAATTGCCTTTTCTGCTTTCTTTTTTTTTTTTTTTTTTGTTGTTGTTGGACAACAGTAACAACAGTTAAATGTCTTCTTCTGAGGCCGTTACGTTTTGCTCATATAATCAGTTTCCACATGGATATATTGATCGGTGTTTAACCATTATCACCAAATTATGCTTTAATTTCTGTGAGACTGTTTTTGAAGTGCAAATTGGTGTTGGTAGATCACTGGTTTCCAGCACAACATAATGCGAGATTTACAACTTAGTCTCTACGTTTAGTAGATAAAAGTGCAGATGCATTTTCCAATAATCTATTCGTCACTCCTGAGAGGGCCTGTCGTGCTGAAGACTTGAAAAAAGGCCGCATAAACTCCTGTGGAAAGGCAGCCAATCTGAAAAACAAAACTGTCATTTTTAATGACAGGACAGAGTCTGAAACAGTGAAACACTGTTAACTGAAACACTGATAATTTTTTTTCAATTTTTATGAGTTCTTATCTTGCCCTTAAAAAGCCACAGCAGATCTCAGGAAGCAAAGGAGGCCTCTTGCACCCCACTAAGACCTAGGCTATTAACTGGCTCTTTTGATGGTGTGCAGCCTGATTCTGTTGGGAGTTTGGCTGTGGATTTAAGTGTTGAATTTAACTGTGATAGACATGTTTTGGTGCAAAGCATGTGTAATAACAATTTGCATTTGCATAGCATCTTTTACTTAAGGATTTTGCAATCTCTAATTAATTAAATCTGTTTCCCCCTGCCCCCAGTACCACTGTGGTATAGATAATAAATACAATTTTAAATGGAACAGCCATGGTGGAAAGATTAAGACAACAGGGTTCTGGTGCCTCCGTGCTGGCTCCTGATTGCAGCGTGGCCGGGGCTTCTTCTGCAAACACGTTGAGCAGCTTCAGCTCTTTTTTTCCTGCAGTCTGAAATGCTCTGGAAAAACAGCAGGGCATTAAACCAACTCCGTGCAAGCAGGTGGAAACTATCATCCTGGTTCTACCAGCAGCATCTCACATTGGTCTTTTGGTCCTGGGTACACTCACCCACAGTTCTGCCAGTGTCTGCAGCCAGCTGTGGAGGAGCAGTGAAGGTTTCAGGTGCTCAGAGATGCCAGGGTGGCTTGCTGCGTTAGTGCTTTAGGACATCAGTGGCCTACTCAATGCACAGAGCTTTTTTTTGCTGACGGAGAAATGCTGTAAATCTCCAGATTGGAAATAATAAAAATAAAAATAGAAATGAAATGAGTTACTTCTCACCTGTTACATTGCTCAGTTTGGAGATCCTGCTGACTTACATGAGGGATAGTGAGTTGTCTGACTGGCAGTTCTGGAAACCAGTATAGGAAGGGAGAATATTTTTGCTTTAATGGTAAAACAGAGGCGGCTTAAGCGGCTCTGCTCTGCGGAGCCCAGCTGGGCTCGAGGGGCCGAGCTTTGTGCAGCGGTGTCTGGGGGGCCAGCCGGGGCCGCTTCAAGGTGCCCCCCGCACGCTGGTGTTTCCTGAGGGCGGACAGCTTCAGGCACGTGCATGTCCCTTTGCTGCTGCCCAGTTCGGAGCTGACCAAGGGACTGCCAGTGACTTCAGGTGAGAGAGAAAAAAGAAGTGCGAATAGCAGAATGCATTGGCAAAAATAAAATGTCACTGGCATTTCTTCAGAATACAGCTGGCCTGTTTCTGCCTTGTGATGAAGAGTGCCCATTTCCCAACAGTGAGAAATCCTGTGGAAATCCTGTGAGAACTCGGGGGTCAGGGACTGCCTGCACTGCTATGGACTTGGCACCTGACCTGGGATTTTCACACAGATGTGACTGAAGTGAACTCAGTGAGGGCATGAAAGGAGTACTGGGGCCTCAGTGGAGTTTTCTTTCTTTCCATCGTACATTCTTTGCAGCAATCTAAATACCGTGAGCTATACTTTGTGACTGTGACTATAGCTGTGATGACACTATACGCTTCTGGAGCACTGACTCCTAAAAATGACTTGTGCACAACAACCACTCCGCTAAAGAGGGGAGGTGTGTGGGTTACCCTGTCCTCAGGAGGAGTTCTGCGGAGGTCAGACCTCGTGGCGTCCCACCAGGTGAGCATGCTCTGAGGGAAGGCTGCTCCTGGGCCTTCAGGGGGCTGAGGACCTGCAGGACGGAACAGGCTCACGCTGCGGAGAAGTGACCTCATCTGAAACTTCAGTTTGGCCTGACAGCGGTAGCTGAGGAGCAGGAGGTCGCCTTGCGAGCACTGAGTGTGGACCCCTGTGCTGTGCCCCTGCTGCCCTTCACTGCCTGCACTGAGCTCATCAGCCCATGTCTCATCCTCCTCAGCTTGCTGCTCTTGGAAATTTACCCTTCAGCCTTTCTCCAGCAGAGCCGCTCGCAGCAGCACCACTCCCTCCAGCCCTGCCAGCACGCGGGGCACGCAGGTGCTTTTCGTGGCAGCTGAAATGCAAAAGGGTGCATGCTTGGCCCCTTGAAGTGAGCTCACTGGTGTGTTGATGCCACCTGAGTGTTTTTAACCAGTATGGCTGTGTCCTCTGGAAGATGTCAGGTACAGATACACATCTAACAGTCTGGTCTGTCCCAGGCTCTCCAAGGTCCTTCTGGCTGCAGGAGGCCTCTGGCACCGCCCTTCACTTCTGATGGCCGCTGTCCCCCTGGAGCTGGGGGATGCCGCAGTAGGGATGGCTGTCAGGTGTAGGGGTGGTTTCTGTACAGATGGGATGGCTTTCTGTACTTCAACACAGCACAGCAAAAGCCTCTGGGGCACCTCCCTGTGTCGGGCAGCCTGAGGCCAGGCATCCCCGTCCCCTCTCTCTCTGGGAACAGAGTCAGTCCCTCAATGCCTGCCCGCACCCTGACGGGCCATGGTTGGGTTGTTGATGGCTGTGTGCCATGGCGAGGCTGTAGGGGGCAAGCACCGCCTGCCCAGCCCCAGTGAGGGGGGTGCTGGGGCTTTCATCTTGCCAGCATGTCTTGGAGGGCTGGCAGGCCAGGTCCCAGCTTGTAGCATCCTCCCCAGCTCCCTCCTTCCCCTGTGCAGCCCCTCAGGGTGGCAAGGAGGCCCTGCTGCTTTGTTCAGCATCACGTGGCGGGTGGAGGACATGGCAGCTCTGCTCCTCATCATCAAAACGGCTTGCCTGAAGGGACTCCTTTCTTTGACCTTTGTAATTATTCCCGTTCAGTCTTTCTTCGTGTTTTCTTTTAATTATTTTTCCCTTTCTTCTCTCCCCGGTGTTTTTTCGCTAAAAGTCCACCACTCCTCTCAAGTGTATTAAGAATGTGAGTGAAATTGATGGCTGGAACGTCTCAAGTCTTTATGATGACGAATGACTTTCACTGCCAAAGCTTTTATTGTCTGTGATTTGGGAAGAAGGGGAAATGATTTATCATGGCTGACTGTCATGCCATTTAATACAGTTATAAATCCCGACCCTCTGACTGGCACCATGAACCAGGGACCTCCTCTGCCAGTCTCCCTTCCCCCTTTTGCCTCCCCGCTCCTTCCTCCCACAGCTGCTTGCTCATCTTCTTCAGCTGCAGGGGGAAATTCGGACCTGGGGAGCTCCCACAGGGACAGTGATGGCCCTGAGCACGTTACCCAGGCCTAGGAGGGCTGTGAGGCCCTGGGGCGATGGGGGATGCCCAAAGGCCCAGCCCAGGGCACCAGAGCAGCCCCCCAGGTCCTGGCACCTGTGCTGCTGAGGCTGGTCTTATCCCGACTGAATGTGGCAGAAAGGGGAACTGGTGGTTGTGGCTGGGAAGCAAAGTCCCATCAGCTGCTTTAAACATGTAAAAAGCCCTTAGAAAGATGAGCTGATGCATTTTTTAACTTAATTTTAGTGATCCTGGTGTAATCCTCCTAGCAAAGACTGGGCACGGGTAGTTTCCACGCAAAGTAAACCAGGCAGAAGGAACATGGTGCTGCCTCCACTGGCTGATCCTGCATCCAACCTGGAAAGCTTTTCCTGCCCCAAATGCTGGCGAAGGATGTCAGGAAGTGCCAGCCTGTGGCAGAGAAGACAGAGTGTGTTAGTTAGCAGGAACGGCTGGTTCCTCACCGTGTTTCCTGCTGGGCTCAGGCCCAGGGCACGAAGCCCTCACCCGATGGCACAGGGACAAATGGCACCAGTGGGAGTCTGGAAGAAGGCAGCCACCAGCTTCAGCTCTGGTTGTTATTGCAATGGCATCGGGAAGCCACTTTCTGTGTCGCACCTTGTTGTGTTGGGGAAGGTATGCAAAAATACAGCCAAGCTGTCATTTTAAGATTTCTGTTTAGGGCTCTGCCTGTGTTGGAAACTGAGCAAGTGCAGCGATGAAAAAGAAAAACATGAAGGGAATGGTGGATGGGGCATTTTGGTCCCATAGCGAAGCCACGGACATACCTTGGTGCTGCAGGTGAAACACCCCCTTCCTGCCCCACCACTTGCCCACACAGCGTGGGTGAGAGGCAGCCAGAGCCCCGCAGAAGGGATCGGCACAGTTGGTATCAGCAGCCCCTTTGCCTTCTGAGTGGTCGTTGCAGTCTGGCAGCGTCCCACAGAAATGTCCTGAGGAGAGGTGTGCAGGACGCAGAGGAGCAGGGCGGAGGCTCCTGGAGGACAAAGGGTGAGCACGGAGGAAAGTCCTGAGGCATCGCTGGCCGGTTGGCAGCCCGCAGGGGTACTTAATAGAAACCTTCAGTTCTGTAATTCCCAAAGCTGATTTTCAGGTCTGTGTTCAAACCTGTTTACCTTTCCCTTCTAGGACTAGGCATGTTGCTCACAACACTTCTTAGCTGGCCAGGAATATCTACTTGAAAAGCTTTCCTGCAAAACTGCAAATTTCCTAGCACTGGGGAATATTTCACGGTGAAAAAAAAAATAATTGTCGCAAAAGATTAATTTTGTTGTCCTCCACTCCTTTTTTGGACAGAAAATCACACTTGAATATTTTTGATCAACCAGTGCTTTCAGCAGAATATTCAAACTTCTCCTGTGTTTCGTGATATATGGAAATAGTAATTCCATGTCCTTTTCTGTCCTTTTGTCTAAAGTCATTGGAGGACACTTTACATAAAGTAACTCATGTATTTATTTTTTCCTGAACCACCTGGTCCATCAGTTCATCTACACATCTGATTATTTGTAGGAGGTACTATCTACTGGCAAGGCAGCTAGGAGAGAGAATGATGTTGGGAGTACGAACTTCATCCGACTTTCAAAGGGCACATGAAAAATGCAGCTGTGTCTTAAAGTGACTTCATCAAGCTGTTTCAGGTTCTCTGAACAAAAGAAAATAGAACACTTCAATTTCAGTAAATAAAATATTTTGATGGAAGTGTTGAGATATTTGGTTTTCCATATTTTTTCTAAAGCTTCACTTTTTCCATCACACAGAATCCGGATACAATGTCTGATTTCAGCTTTTCTTCTTATTCCGGGATAAAAATAGCATTATTGGAATATCCAGAATGTCATACTTGGGTTGTCAGTTTGGACTTAGGTTAGCCTTAATTACGGCATTAAAATTTAGGGTGTAAATATTTTTTCTTTGAGGAGCAGAAAGCTGCTGATGGTGTTAGAAGTGAGTGAAAATGTCTCCATCTCGGACTAATTGTAGATGCAGACAACAAATACTGATTCTTGTGAGAAGGAATATTTTTGCATGGATTTCACATCTCTGCAACAGATATGGGTGGAAGCTGTTGTACTCGTTCCCCTCTGTGTTTACCTACCCAGATGGATAACTGGCTGCCAACATACTCGGCTCTGGTGAGGCTGCACCTCAAGTACTGTGTTCAGTTTTGGGCCCCTCACTACAAGAAGCACATGGAGGTGCTCGAGCGAGTCCAGAGAAGGGCTACGAAGCTGGTGAGGGGCCTGGAGAACAAGTCTTACGAGGAGCGGCTGAGGGAGCTGGGCTTGTTCAGCCTGGAGAAGAGGAGGCTCAGGGGTGACCTTATTGCTCTCTACAGGTACCTGAAGGGAGGCTGTAGCGAGGTGGGGGTTGGTCTGTTCTCCCACGTGCCTGGTGACAGGACGAGGGGGAATGGGCTAAAGTTGCGCCAGGGGAGGTTTAGGTTGAACATTAGGAAGAACTTCTTTACTGAACGGGTTGTTAGTCACTGGAATGGGCTGCCCAGGGAAGTGGTGGAGTCACCATCCGTGGAGGTCTTTAAAAGACGTTTAGATGTAGAGCTTAGGGATATGGTTTAGTGGAAGATTTGTTGGCGTTAGGTCGGAGGTTGGGTTCGGTGATCTTGGAGGTCTCTTCCAACCTAGACTATTCTGTGATTCTGTGATACTCCCCTCTTCCTCTTTCTGACTCTGCCGGTGGGCCATGGAGTCATGTCTGCTGGTGCCTGTGCATGCAGCAGGGACACCTCCCCCTAGACCAGGTTGGCCAAGGCCCCATCCAGCCTGGCCTTGGGCACTGCCAGGGTTGGGGCAGCCACAACTCCTGTGGGCAAACTGTTCCTGTGCCTCATCATCCTCCTAGGAAATAATTTCTTCCTTATATCTAATGCAAATCTACCCTTTTTTTTAGTTTAAAACCATCATTCCTTGTCTTATCCTCCACCTCCTGACACAGAGTCCCTCCCCAGCTTTCCTGCAGTCCCCTTTAGGCACTGGCAGGCCGCTGTAAGGTGTTCCTGAGCCTTCTCCAGGCTGAACAACCCCAACTCCCTCAGCCTGTCTTTGTAGAAGAGGTGCTCCAGCCCTTGATCATCTCTGTGGCCCTCCTCAGGACTCTCTCTAATAGGTCCATGTACTCATGGTGCTGGGGTCCCAGAGCTGAGCGCAGGGCTCCAGGTGGGGTCTCACGAGAGCAGAGCAGAGGGGGACAATCCCCTCCCTCGCCCTGCTGCCCACCCTGCTGTTGGTGCAGCCCAGGGTACGGGTGGCTTTCTGGGCTGCATGCTCACATTGCTGGCTCCTGGTGAGGTTCTCATCAACCACCACCCCCAGGTCCTTCTCCTCAGGGCTGCTCTCAATCCATTCTCTACCCAGCCTGTATTTGTGCTTGGGATTGCTCTAATTAAGATACAGGACCTAGCAATTGGCCTTGTTGAACCTCATGATGTTCAAACAGGCCCACCTCCCAGGTGCCACAAGCCTTGGCTAGCTGTCTGTGCTTGCTGGTCTGCTAGCACCCATCAGGCTGCTGAAGAGTGGTGCTGTGCCTTGCACCACCTCCAGATGAGGAGGGCAAGAGCCAGCTTGAAAGTCTTAGCTGGCTGATGTGCTGGGGATGCCGTGCAGTCCTGTACTGATGAAAGAAGCTGGACCTCATCCTTCAGTCAGGACAAGCTCCCTTTGAACTTCAGAGTGGATACCTTGTGCAGCGAGGAAGCCCACCTTGAGGTCTTGGCCTGGTTTCCCTGTTTCCATCAGTTTTGCTTTCCTCTCACCTGTGGCTTCCTGCCTGTCCTGGCTTGCCAGGCTGTGGCACAGCCCCACCAGGTGAAGCCACATCTCCTTGGCCAGCCACGCAGGTGGTGCCCGGGTGCCTCCTGTGCCTGGGCTTTGCTGGCCTGGGCGACCTGCAGCAGCTGAGGGCAGGGAATCGGGGATCGAAGGGCTTCCAACATGGCCTCTCACAGTGGGGATGGTCCTAGGTCCCCTTCACATGTCACCACAAACAGTCCTCAGATGTTGGCTGAATGTCTCCAGAGCTACAAGGCTAGACAGCAGCTTGGGGAAGGAGGTAGGCTGCCCTGCCTGCTACTCCTGTCCAGCATTTGGTAATGCTTGAGTGACATCTACTCTAGCTAGGCAGGGCCTTTCTGCCCAGGTGGTCAGCAAGCTAATGCCACCACTTGGTGTCCCCGGGCTGCCTCCCAGCCCAGGTCCTGTGTTACCACCATCCTCGATGCTCTTCAGAAAGCAGCCGGGGCCTTGCCACAACCCATACCCTTGCTCCTTGGGAGCTCAGGCAGCGGCAGGAAAAGCCCTGGAGCTGGCTGCTGGCTGTGCCAGTTGGTACGGGCAGGGGGGTTGCATGCAGACAGGCACACACGGGTACTGCCTATTGACAGCAGGTGTCTTTTGACCATATTAAAGATCTGCAAGGTTTGGAAAGTGAAATCCTAAGGAATTACGGACTCGTGTGGGAGCAGCTCCTCTGTTTACAGTGCTGCTCCTCATACGACGAAAGGCTTTGGACCTGAGGAATGAAGCGCAGAAAACAGGGTATGCAGGACAACCTGGTGTCTTCGGGGCTCTCTTTGAGATGTGTGTTCTTTCTGTTAACTTCTAAGTATTTGCTAAACTGGTGTGAAGCTACAGCGTGCTGCTGAGAACGTGCTTGGTTTTCGTTCCTCGAGAAATGCCAAGCTGGAGGCCAGCGTGGTGGGCAGCCGAGCTGCACCACAACCGGTCTCACTCTCCTCAAAGGGAGCGAGGGAGAAAGTACAATGAAGGGCTCAAGGGTTGAGGTAAGGACAGTGTTTTCGACAGCTACCGCTGCCTTTGTTGACAAGAATGGGGATCCCTTAGACCACAAAATTTACAAGCTGCCGACCCTCATGGTTGTCTTCCAGCGTTCCAGCAGTAAAGTGATTACTGTAGAGGCAGTCTCACAGAGCCTGCTGTGCTGCTCTTATTAAAAGTATTGCTGTGCTGCAGAAAGGAAACAACAATAAAGGGAATATGTAGCTTCTGCATGCATTAAGATCACTGATCAAACCACATGAGATCCCATTTCAGACATAATGTGCATTGGAGGGCAAAATTAGATTGAGAAGTAAATGGAGCCTAAAATTTCCATAGCTTTATTCGTCAGAAAGCTGTTTCATTGCGTGGTTTAATTCTCCTAGTTCTTTCATTCATTGCATGTATCATGCTGGCTGGAGTACATTTTAGAAATAATGGGATGAAAGAAAAACCATCTTTAATTTGGCTGTGGCTGTGAGGTGTGTAAGGGTCGTTCAGACCTGGGATGGAAGGGGATATGAAATGCTGAGGAACTTACACAACAGTAGAAGAATAGCCAGGCTGACACTTCCTGTGCTTTAGCAGGAGGCGGTGTTTTGTTTTAGGGTTTTTGTTTGTTTCTTTGGGATTTGGTTTCTTTTGCATTTACTGAATTTCTGCACTGTGTGAAGTTGGTTTTATTATCTCTCTTTTAAGGTAAAGTTTCATTTCAGTGCTGCTTGTAAAACACACTGCGCAATGAGCTACACTTCAAAAAAAAATAAAATCCTAGGCTTTAAGATCTGCAGAGGTGGCAAGCCACTCCTTTGTTTGTTTGTTTGTTTGTTTGTTTTGTTTTGTTTTGGTGAGATTTATTTTATCTCCCCTTTTAACATGTTGATTTGACAGGAGGAGACTAACCAGTCTCTTAGATAAGTAGACACATGGTTTTTTTTTGCCTTTGAAGGTAACACTTGATGTCAGTTCCGAACTCACACAGATGGCCGAGCAGAGCACTTGATATACAGCGAATCCCTTTTGAAATAGTGAAAACTGTAGGTCTGTATAATTGGCAGCAGTGCTATGACCAGAGCTGGAAAGGAAGCGTGTTTGCGTGTCTGTCCCATGTATAGATTTATGCATGCATGCATGCTTCCAGGCTCTATTTCCCTTGTCAGTTTTCTTTACAAAGCTGTGAAAGCTAAGGTGGTTTGCCTCACGCTGCTTCATGAATTCCTACATGTTAATTGTTTGCAATGGTTTATTATTATTATTATTATTATTATATTGCATTACAAAACATGGAAATGCAAAAAGGGATCTGTGCCTGTTCCAGAATCTTTCCAGGGAAGTCTCTGTCCCTTTTTTGCTGTCATGCCGCCAATTCTCTTTACCATTTATCTCCTTAAAAAGACGGTGTGGTTCAGCCCCTGAAATTGTTCGAGCATTTCCGTCACTTTCAGTGTCAGATATGCTGAGTGCCTGGCTTGATGTTCTTTGCTCTGAGATTTTGTTTTTTTCCAATATGCTGAGGGGTTTGCTTGCGAAGGAATCAGCAAACTCTGCTCTGGTGCCACTAGCCTTATGAAATCAGTGTCCCGTGTGTGTCCCCGGAGCAAAGCAGAGGCTCCGCTGTGCCCAGGCATGGGTCTTCGTGCGGCGGTTTCTGTCCTGGGTTATTTTCAGGTCTTCATGGGGGTCACCCCATCCAGGCTTCTGTGATCCGTGCTATTTTCTGGGGGTTTCTGACTGTTTAATTAAAAAAGGTTTTGGCTGGCTCCAGTATAAAGGCAATCCAAAACAATGGCTGTGCTCTTCCACTTCCTGCTTGCCGTGCAGCGGAGAGTGGCCAGCCCCTGCCTGCAGCCCCGGCATGCCCTGGCTGTGCATCAGGCATGCCAGCACCTGCGCGTCTCCACAGTTCTCATTCTCCCCATCTTCCTTCTTCAGAGGAATTGTTCAGAAGAGACATTTTGTGGCTCCAGAATTGTTGCTTAGAAATTGCAGAGAAGAAAAGAAGGGAGGTTTCTTCTGTACTTCTCCACTGTATTTTCTCTGTACAAGACAGTGTTGATCTTCCTTCCTTTTTCTTTTCCCTGCCCTGCCTCTTTCTAAAAAGTGTATTGGTGTCAATGGGAAGAGCAGGAGATACACCTGCTATGAAGGGCAGCTCTGGACTGCTTTAGACATCTGTGGCTGCTTTGCAGGTGAGAAGAAAAATAAACCCACAACTGCAACCCCCATTTCAGTGCAGTGCGCTTAATTTGAATTTTATGGCCGTGATAGCAGATTACAGTGATGCTGTCACAAGCCCTTGCATCCACAGTCACGGTGGACACTGTGCATTTCAATACCTCCTCCACTAATCTTTCCCCCACTGCTCCCATTCCCTGGCTGCTAATTTCACGCAGGCACTTAAACATGATGGATAATTGTGTTCTGCTTATCAATGTTTAATTTAAGGGCTGTTCCATCTGACCTGGATGCCCTCTGCAAGAGCTATGCCTCATTATTGATTTCATGGTCACACCTGTGACATTACCTGCTTTGTAGGAAGTAGACTTTGACATTCCTGTGAGGTTTTGGCAGCCAGAGCTAATTGTCAGAAGAATAATCGAGTCAGCAAAATCATTACAGGTGATCTGTGTGTTACCACTGTTTTATCTGCCTCTAATTAGGTGTAGGAGAGGTAACTCAGAGCAGTAAGCACGCCACAATTGGTTTGATGTCCACAAATAGAGCTAGATGAGCACGGGGGGGAAGTTACCCATTTACAGCCGCACTTCAGTTGGTCTGGGTCTTGTGCCGGTGGCCTGTCCTTTGCTGTTGTGCCCAGGGAAGATGTGGCCACGTCCAGGACAGCTGAGTTTTGTAATTTCACCGTACCAAAGGACGGAGGAGGATTAATTCCTGCCTCCTGCGTTACGGCTGTGGCCATACTGGGAGATGGCGACAGCGGAGGTTTGTGCCGTTGTGGTGCCGAGTGCTGTTTGCTATCGCGTGTGGTCAAGCTGGGTGAGTTTTCAGGAGAAGCTCAGTGCTAGTTGGGTGCTTCTCGACCCCGGGCGGACTGTCGGGGTGACACGTGTCCCCGGCGGGGGAAGCCGGAGCTGGGAGTGGGGCTTGATGGTCTTAAAGACCTTCTGGTGGGTCCCTTCCAGCAGAAACCATTCTGCTTCTATCACTCCATGATGCCTAGACGTCCTTTTCCTGCTGAGAAGGTTGTGAGGTTGATCACAGTGCCTTCCTCCTGATAACGACTGGAACAACAGGGGCAGTACTATCAAGGTCGTCACTTGGCCAAGGAAGAGCTTCTCATAGGAGGAGCCAGACTTTTCAAAGAAACGTCTCTTTTGCAGTAAGTTTGACTGCTTCAGTCTCTGCCCTGTGACCTGCCCGCATGGGGCCCTGGGGAACTTCTTGATTCCATGGTGTTAACCCAATGTACCGCCTAGTCCTTGCCCACGTTCCTGAGCTGACGGCGATTTCAGGTCTGCTGTGGGCATGAGCAGCGAGTGGAAGCTGCGGTGCACGGCTGGCATTGCTGCAGGACTGCCGCGGGCACCTCACAGAGAAAAATGCCCCTCTGTTGCAGAGGAGCTATTCTGAGGCACTGGCAAAAGAGCTTCTGAACTACCCTCCCCACCACCTGAACCCCCTGCATTTTCTAATGTATCCCTTGCAGTAATTAATTACCTCTCCGGTGGATTCATTTCTTTCATACTGTTACTGGCAATCAGTTAGATAAAGGGAAAAAAAAAAAAAAAGAAAAAACATGTTGGTGCCCTGTGGTATTGAAAGTGAAGGGTTTTCACACTGTCAGGGTAATGAATTCTGCAAGGGTTTGAAGCACCTGAGCTTGAGGAAGTCCTCGTGTCATGTGTCTGGGAGTGACAACCCCCAGTGGTTAATTACTGCCATGGATGAGAGTTGAGCTGATAGCAAAATGAGATAATTTCATTAGTAGTTAAGTGTGAAGTTAATTGGACTCACGTTTACACACATTATTATACAAAGACACACTTGGAGATGCTCTTCACTGCCTTTTTTTTTTTTTTTCTGAAAAAAAAAGGTAAGTACAATGAAGAACGCTTCTGAACCATTCCCTCGTTTTTTTCTCACTGTGGTTTGCAGACAAGAGGCCTTTCCTGCTGCACGTTGCCAGACCCTAGCATCGTGTGTAGGAGCAGAGCATTTGCCAGTGTCTGAGTGCTGCTTACCAGGCATGCTTGGAGGGGGTGTTGCTGAGCTCTCCTGCTGCTGGTTGCAAAATAATTTCTTTTATGGAAGAAAATTACTTATTTGCACTTTTTCTGAGAAATGATAATTTGCTCTCAGTGCAAGCAAGCTCTCAGCTGCTGGTGAATGGAAGGACGGACATTCACTGCATATCTGCTGTGTACAGAGCCAAGCACTTTGACACGTCGCTGCGGCCTCTGGCCCCGCAGTGCCGGTTGGTATTGTTATTATTAAGCGTCATTATATTCTAGTTTCTGGAGTAATGCAGAATGAATTCCATCAGGAACAGGCCTCAGACTCAAAATGACGAGCAACTTTTCGCCCCCGTAGCAAGCTCGAGATGGTCACGTACTCACAGACCTGTCCGTGAGGGAGGCGCTTGCTCCGCTGCCCGATGCCAGCCAGTGGCATGCCCCTGCTGCGCAGCCTCGTGGCCCTCAGCCCCTCTCCGGGTGGGTGCACGCTCGTCTCGTGGTGGCAGGTCAGCAGGCAGCGCTGGTAAGCACGTGCTGCAGCCTGCCTGCTGGAGCTTGGGCTGGTGTGCTCCTTGTCGTCAGGCACTTTGGTGGGAAAAGCGTTTTGAATGTCATGCTGCAGGGAGTGCTGCAGTGCTGCTAGTCCTTCGGACGCATTCAAGACATGGTGAAGTCTTTCTCCACTGGAGAGATGGGAAAGACAAGACTTGGAGATAGGAAGTGGCTTGTCTGTAGCTGTACTGAAAACTGAGAATGGGCTCCTCACCCTCATCTCCAGGATGAAGGCTTCCCTAGTCGTCCTAATCTCAGGTTTCCCCTACTCCGCAGTTTTGCGTTTCCAGGAGGGCTTATTTGACTGCAGGGTGCTGCGGCAAGGGTTGTTGAGAGCAGATGGCCCTGTACTCACATTTTTTATCCACACGTCACTTCTAGGGTTGCTCTTATTTTAATCAAACCTACTTCAAGGCAGCCTCTGGTTTAACTGCAGTCCTAGCGGATGGTGACACTTTGCTGTTGGGCTTGCAGACATAGGATATTGGATGAAAGTGGTATCCTGTGCGGCATCAGTGGCCGGCCACACTCGGGCAGAAGCATCCCATCTCGTCAGCATTGTGCCTGGATGCTGTGTGCTCCCCTGAGCTTCCGGAATATGTTGACTCAAGATGAAGATTCAAAGTCCTTCTAGGCTTTGCAGCCTGGGCCTGGGGTATCCAAAGTGCTTCTGGAAGCCAAGGAATAATGCGTTACTCCTCTGGGGTGGTGCAAAGTGCCTGTGAAAAGGTAAAGATCATATGTGGATGAGACAGAACTTCCTTGGGACGTGGCCACGCTGAGGGCAAGGACATACTTCCCACCCCAGTAAGGATGTGGCCAGCCTCACCACGTCCCACTCAAAGACCATGTCTGTGTCCTGCCTTCATGGGGGGCTGGATGTCATCCCTGGCGGATGGCAGGTCAGAGGTGTGCTGGTGATGCACACCTAAAAGATGCTCCCTAGTGACTTGGGTAAGCCCGGTGAGGACACCTGAAGGATATGTCAGGGTCTCCTGCGGACTGAGGTGGCATGAGAGGCAGTGAGCTGGAGCCGCTGGATGTGGCACGCTCTCTTGAATATTCATCCTCAAAGGCAGCATGGATAGTGTCACTTTGTGGCCCTCAGGACTATCTCCTTTGCCTGCGGGTACGGGTACTGCTGGGGCTGCCGGCCTCAGGCGGGGTCTTTGGGCACCTGAGGCTTTAGGCCGTGACCCCGCAGTGCTGGCAGCAATGGTCTTGGAAAACCCTGGTAGACTGCTCTAGCTGAGCTTCTCCTAAGGCTGCGGTGGCAGCAGCCGAGCAAATAGTGGAACTTTCAGCTTGGAAATGGGATGCAAGGGAAACCAGACCAGGCTGCTCCCTGTGGGCTATATTATCCTGTGAGTGTTGTTGCCTTTATTTATGGAAGGGCGGAGAATCGACTTTTCTTGGTGTCTCCGATGGTGGCTATGTTGCCCAGTGCTGTTGACGGTGATCCTAACCACGAAGAATATGACAGAGGTCTGGGTATTGAGCTATGCTGTAATATTTCTATATATTTGAATAAATGATACGGCAACGTGGGCTTTTCATTTATTTACTTATTTATTAACAGCTGTCAGAAGATGAGCACTGGGCAGTGGTCAGTGTGTGAGACGCGAAGGGAAGCTCACCTGCTGGACACGTGCTGCCAGAGGACGGGATGCCTGTGGGAAATGGGGCTTCTGCTGTGTTGTGGGGGTGGAAAAGGGAGGGGAAGGGAGCAGCAGCAGCTGTCCTGGGGCCCGTGTTGGTGACCACTGCTAACCTCGTGCTGCCTGCGGGCTGAGCGGGTGAAGCCGGTGTCCTCTGACCAAGTTCAAGGAGACCACAGAGACTTTCACATTCCCCAGGCTGCAGAGGTGACATAGTCAGACTTCCATGCTGTGCAGGAGACCAGAACACAGGGCAGTTATGAGGGGAGAATGTTTTAATCTAAAAGAGCCGCTTTCTGCCCGGATTGAATAATCAGAACTCACGGCGTCCTTCCATTAGGAGTCCTCCTTCCCTCTAAAACCAAACAACAAATTACGAACCTGTTTTGAGCCCTGAATGCCTTCAGGGTGTGGATGAACCATAGTCACTCTGTCGGAGTATTGATTTAAAAGTTTTATTCTTAGGTCAACTCAAAATGAAACTGTTGTTTAAAATTTCTTCAAACTGGAAAGTTTAAAGATTCTTTTAGCTAGTGGGAAAATGTGTATTTTTTACCTGTGATTTCAATCTCTACAAGCTCTGAACAGTTTTTAAGAACGACCATCATAAAATTAAATGCCTATGCTAAACGATTCGAACATGAATATATGTACACCTATTTTTGTCAGGGATGTTAAAATCGGGAAAAAACTCATATTTCTGACTGATCTGAGACAGCCGCGTTTTGACGAAGGAACTGTCAGTCAGCAATTTTTGCTGAGCCGGCTGTTTTGAGCCTGCTTCGTGCTAGCAGCACCTCTGATCTTGTCCCCTGTGTGCTCCGTGCACGGGTGCGAGGTGTGGGAGCACCAGGGCCACACAGGAGCCGCGCAGGCGGGGGACCAGCCTCTCCGCAGGGGGACAAGGACCCCCTTGCCCGCGCCCGACTGGAGGTGAAGCTCACAGCTGATGCACTCCTGTCCAGGGCAGCAACTCCGGACCCTTCCGTGGTGTCCCGGGGTAGATGTTACCATGTGTATGAGCATGCTTTGAAGGCGGTTATCCTGGAGGGAGTGGTGTGACCAAGGGTGCCTTAATAAGAGATGGAAGCAATGTCCTGCTTTGTATTTAGATCTCTGCAAGCCATCAGACCATGTGGTGTGATTTCCTAGAGAGTTTTCTGGGAAAGGGCCATTAAAGTCAGCGTTATTTCACATTTTGCTGTTTCTGACTTCACAAGCCTGAACTTTGGATAAGCTTGGGAATAAAGGGGGAGCAGCTGGAGTTGAAACTGGTGCCTTTTGCTCCCTGCAGTGTCCGTCCCTTCCCCTTTCCATCTCTCTTTTTGTCAGAGCGTTAGGGCAGCTTACAGAGGAAGGGAAATTGTGCCTTCTCCCTCTGCCAGGCTAAAAATCCCGCTCTGGTACTTGCGGAGCAGCTATGACAAATACACGGCTGTTCTCACAGTGTTTGGGGAGATGTAAAACCATGTCCGCTGGTCGTGATGCTCACGCGGTGATTTGTTGGTTTGATTCCTCAGGTCGTGAGCTGGCAAGCACAACCCTCCCAGGATACCCTCCGCACGTCCCCCCTGCCGGACAGGGCAGCTACTCCGCTCCAGCGCTGACAGGAATGGTGCCTGGTGAGTTTTCAGAAAAATGGGGGGGAGGTGGGTAAGACAGCGCTTCAGAAAGAAAGCACGGCACTTTCTGGATGCTCCGCGCTGAGGCAACCCTGAGGCAGAAATCACAGCGCAGGAGAGGGAAGGGATGTAACGCAGCAGGCTCCCCAGCGCTAGAGATAATCCAGCCTTTAGACTGCCAAAGCGCATTATCTGCGCTGGGATGCTGGAAGTGCCTCCAGCCTTCCACGTGCGAGGCTTGGGGTAGCTTTATTTTGGACCATTCCAGGCGTTTCCCTTTCAGCACAGGCACCTTTTTGTCCCTCTTCATGGATCTGCATGCGGTGCTCCATAGGCTGATGGTGCCGGGGTGCTGGCGGCGGGCAGCTGGTGGGGGTGTGGTGGTGGGAAGGCTGAGCTGGGCTAACTCCTGCCAAAGCCCTGGAGATCTGGTGCTGCTGGAAATCAGCGCGCTTATTTCGGCTTGAGAGAAACAAAGGGATTTGTCCCCAGGCTCTGCTGCCTTTGGTCTGGACATGACAGACACTGCTGTCTACAAGGGTAAGAAGTATCCTGAGGCTCAAATATATATGTTAAAAGTAATGAATCCAGTCCCTAAGTATTGTATAGCTTGAAAATTAATGATAAATTGGGGATTATCTTTCTTCCCCCTACTGCTTTCTAAGCCTTTAAGGTCATCTGAGTTAGACACTTTGGAGTCAGTAAGGTCAGACAATTATTGAAGAAAATCCCCCAAAGTGGAATTTCATATGTAATCACATGGCTCCAGGAGGTGGTGATTTAGAAAACAATACTGTTAATAAGAAAGTAGGAGTTGATGATAGTTATATGATGACCAGGCTTTGGGGATTAGTCTTTTTTTGTCCAGAATTGATTATATTCTGTAAAATGTTTTCCAGCAGATCACTGAGAAATTAAGAAAAATAATCTAATCAGCCACGTTACTTTTGTGTTAGAGTTAGAAACTGGCTATGGATGCTAGATTAGAGGTTAAGTTGAAACAATTTTTGCCCATAAAATGTAGTCTTTCCAAGACTACAGAGGATGAAAGACTGCAGTTTTTATAAAAATAAAAAGATAAAAAGTGAACACCTGAAAGGAAGTATTATTTGGAAAGTGTTAGGTCAGACCTCTTGTTTTATGCTATTTCTCAAAGACACACAGCTATTAGAAAGCTTTTTCTGTCCTTGGCTTGGCTGCTCTCACTTCAGTGGCATTGCCAGCTGCTTAAATCATCTGAGGATTCAATTTTACATTAGCTTTTTAGCATGACTGAAAACTGTAGTTACACTTCAGAGCATTTGGAGTGTGAGGATGAGCTAATCGTGTGTGCCAGGTTGGTCGTGAAGACAGAGGTATGAAGTCTGTGCCTGAACCTGCTGTTGAACACAAAGTTTAGAGATGGCCATTTAGAAGCTTTTAGAAACCTTGTAGAAATCGGTCATCTTCCTCCAGACTGCCTTTCACTCAAACTTAATTTTCTTCTATGACAAGATCACCCATCTAGTTGGCCAAGAGAGGACAGTTGATGCAATCTTCCTGGACTTCAGTACAGCTTTCAGTGCAGAGGGGAGGCCTCATGGCGGCCTGCAGCTCCCTCAGCAGGGGAGGCCTCATGGCGGCCTGCAGCTCCCTCACAGGGAGTGGAGGGGCAGGCGCTGAGCTCTGCTCTCTGGGGACAGCGACAGGACCCGAGGGGACTGCATGGAGCTGGGACAGGGGAGGGTCAGGCTGGGTGCGAGGGAAAGGTTCTGCACCCAGAGGTGGTCGGGCACTGGGACAGGCTCCCCAGGGACGTGGTCACAGCACGGAGCTTGCCGGAGTTCAAGAAGCACTTGGACAACGCTCTCATAAACATAATCTGACTTTTTGGATGGTCCTCTGGGGAGCCAGGATTTGGACTTGATGATCCTTGTGGGTCTCTTCCAACTCAGGATATTCTATGACTATGACTATCCAACTGTGAGCCCTGGTCACATCCCCATTTAAGGGGTATACATGTTCTTCCTTTTCTTTACTATTATTATTATTTTGGTTGTGGGAGCTGGGGAATAAATACATCAGCAGTTACCAGCTGTTCAGGAGCACCTGCCAGAGTGGGATGGCAAATCTGCGAGAATGATGGCCTTGGTGGAGCTCAGTATGAGGAAATGCAGTGAGGGGTCAGTGATATAGAGCCGTCTGAGCTGATTTTCCCAGGTAATAGATTTTATTTTTAACTACACATAGGCCTGTGTGACCCATTACATTGAATAACTGCACTGTTCCTCTCACTGGTTCCTTTAATAACAACCTTCTGCTCCAGCTAGTGTGAAGGTCAGCTCCAATTTCTTTAGGTTCACCTTCTCATTTAAGTGAGAATTTGCTAACTAGCATCCAAAATACCTTCTCAATCCTTCTTTGCCTCTTGTCATTCACAGGGCGAGTTTCAGAGCCTTGCTAGGGAAAGCACCACAGCCTCCGAGGGGCTGACCCAGAAGTAGCTGACAGATCAGGCCTGGTTCCAGAGGCACACCTGCAATTGTTCCGAAATAGCCAAATTGCCATGACCAAGCATGTATACGTTTGTTCTTACCTTCTTCACAGGGATTCGTGTCATGCCACCTCCTTGTTTTCAGAGCCTCTGCTAGAAATGTGCTTCCTTGATGAGATGTTAAATTGTTAGCCATTAATTTTTGCTCATTATTAAGTGATTGTGTGAGTTACGTACTTAGAGATGTGGGAGAAATACACATACAACCAGACATACAGGGTGTTCTGTTGCATGCTGCTGACACTGCTCGTGCTGCTGTGAACTGGCTGCTCCCCACCACTGTTGGTATTTGTCTCGTATTTGCTGGGGGTTTCTAGTACATGTGAAGGGTGAGGGAAACCTGCGAGCCCCTTGGCATTTTCAAGCTGGAAACAGCAGCCATGTAGTTTCAGCTTCTTGCTCTCTTTGTATCGCTTCTCCAGCTTGCCCGCTGTTCATCTGAGCAGGAAAGGCTTCTTCCTCCCGCCAGCGGTTCCTGGCTCTCCAGCAGCCAAGACTGTGCTACGGGAGCATGCCCCCTCTGCATTTCCATGCCTGGCACAAAACATTTGATCCACACTCTTAGACTTCCCTCCTTCCTTCCCTGCAAAAACAGGGACTGACTCGTCACTGAATTCCCTTTTTTTATGTGATTCAGGAATGTTTAATGTGGCCAAGAGAATAAATGAATCAAAGATTTTTCTCTAAAGAACCCAAAGAACCAGAGGTGTTGCTTTGATTTCAATCCAGAGCTTTACCAGCTGGGAACTGGCATCTCTTGTGGCTCCTGTAGAGTGTTCCTCTGCAGGTTACCAGCCCTACGTGCTCGCACTGCTTTCTGCCTTCTGGTGGCTGCTATCCCTGAACAGGTGACTGGTGAAGCTTTCCAAGAGGTGCCACAGTGCTGGCACCCCACAGTCCTCTGACAGCACGGGGCCTGGGCACTCGACAGGTAAACAGGACAGGACTTAGAGGAGCACCGCCGGTCCCTGGGGCAGGGGCTGGGCTGCTGCAGACAGCTGGGCTTCAGGTACTGCCCAGTCACTTACCTCCATGGCCTGCAGAACGCTGTCTGTCGCAGTGTTCTCATGTCCCTTTGTATGCTTTGATCCAAGATAAATGTTGCTGTGTGGACGCTGCTGATGGACAGCAAAATGGGAAAATTTCTGGTGGGATGGTCACGCTTGGAGGCTGGTGGTTAATGCCAAGCTCTGGCTGTACGCGACACTGTGGCGTTATGCCCACAGCCCTGAGCATCCTGGTCTGGCCTCACTGCTGATCTTGCTGTGAGCAGCATCGAGAGCCCTACTGAAGCCTGTGACCCAATGTTTTGATTACAGCACTGCTGAAATACACCTCAGAATCAGGAATTCTAATACGCTAATATCAAGTCTTCTGTCTGATGTTATGAGGAGGGAGTGAGTCAGTAAGCTGGTCCGGGTTTTGCTGTGCACCAACACAGTCAGTGGTGGAACGGACGTGTCTCCTCCTGCTCTTGTGCCCTGTGTCTGTTCTCTGCCCTCCCCCAGCCCTGCCTCCTCCCCGGTGTCCTGGGGTGGCTGGTGGCTGACACTAAGAGATGTTCCTTCCCGGCACACAGCTGTGGGATGCTGCACCGCCTGTCCCTCCCGCAGCCCCTGCTGTGCCCAGTTTCAGGCTCCTGCCTTGGCCGGGGAGGGGGAAGGCTCCAAGTCCTCTCCTGGGGCTGGGACAGTCAGGGTCAGGCTAGGGCACACCATGCTAGTGCCTAGCTCCAGCTCCTCTGCTTGCCCTTGCCACCAGGCTGGTGTTTCTGCAGCTGAAATGCAAATAGATGATGCTCAAGCAACCATGCTTGTTCATGTAAGTATTTATTCTGGCTCTGGTGCTAGAAGTGCTCAGACAGCAGCCCCGTTACCCTCTGTTCTCTATCTTTTTCCTCATTTTTCCATCTGCCTGCCTTCGGGATGGAGTCCGGAGCACCTCTCCCATGTCCTCCCTTCCCCAGGACTGTCATTCACATTGTCCTCTCGGGGCCCTGCGCACAGGGTGACAGGAAAGGGTAGACTGTCCGGAATAGCGATGCTGAAAATACAGTCATTAATGGGACTCTCGAAACCCAGATGTCCTTTCTGAACACCGGTAATTTGTTTTTAATGAAAAACCATGCAGTGACCCTGAACAAATGAATTTCCTTTATATGAAGTCTATGTGCAATTACCCAACTAAAGGGACCTGAAAACAGTGACATTCAAAACGGGGCTTTAAGAAGAAAAGCGTAAAAAATAGCAAGGGTATCATTAACAATCCTTTATCTAAAGGAAGAGGTTAACCCAATTGTGCAAAACAGAGAGAGATAATGTTGAGAAACAAAACACAGGCTTTTTAAAAGATTTTTTTCCTTGTGATTAGAAGATACTAGATTAGAAGACATACACTGTGTAGCTTCCCCCTGTTCAGGCTGTTTCGCCCATCTCGCCCTCTATGGGGAAACACCCTCTCTCAGCCCCCTTGAAACGTAACGTATGGCAATGTTTGTGTGAAGAACTGAAATGCTAGTGCTGCGTTGTGGCTGGGATCAAAAGGCAGGTATTACAAGCTAACAGTTCCTACACAAAGCCTCTGGGGATAGTGCTCCCCTGCCAGGCACTGTGGAGAGTTTAGCCATCAGTATTATCAGATGCTTGCCTTACTTGCTTTGGCTCCGACTGTGCCAAAGTTTTGTCATCGCATTTTGTAGCCTCCTGATGTGAAGCAGTAAATATTTGACAGGAAGGTAGCTGGGAGGTAAAACATTGAAAAACGGTGACTGACAAAGAAAATTACAGTATGTGGTATGATAGAGGGCATCAGAGCCTGAACTGCGTGTGCTCTTCTGCTTCACAGCATAAAGCTGGAAACAGCTGGTTACTTAAACAGTAATGCTGTTGCCACCAGTGAAAGCAAAAGGAAAATCAGGGAGGATTTTTTTTTTTTTTTCTGAAAAGACCTCTTAACATTTATTTGGTGAAGGGGAAAGTTGCAAGTTGTCTCCTTGAAACCTGGAGATAATATCTGAATCCTTTTGCCACCTGCTTCACCTGTTTCATACTCTGATATTGCAAGGATTTTTGTCTCTGTTCTGATTATGATTGCTTGCTTCTTGCCAGCATCGTGACTTTTTGCAGCTCCATTGTATGATGGATTATACCCTATTCATTTCTGACAAAACCACCTCTATTCCCTGTGCCCTTCCATCCCACCCAGCTGGCCAGGGCTCCTCAGGGTCAGAGCGAGACTTCAGTGACGTGCTTGTCCCGCTCCCTCTGGACGGGTGCCTTCAGGAGGGTGTAGTAGTATGAAGTATAGACGGTATTGATGTTGGAGTATGTCATTTCCATTTAAATGAATTACTGCTTTTTCCCAAGTCTAGGACTGCTTCATACAGGTGCTTCCCCACTCTTCAGTAATGTCAGAAGGCAAATCCTACAGAAATTTCATCACATATGATGAAGCAAGTGAGGTTCCGTCACGAATATCTCAGGGCAATAGCAGGCTGCAAATCAAATGACAAATGATTTATAATCATTTATTAATAATTAATAAGGAAGCAGTTAAATAGCTGATATACATTTATCCACTGCTTATGTACATTTTGAATAAGCGCCTGCCAGGAACTTGGAAACCTAGAGAAACATTTTGTTGTTTATCTTTCGGGAATGTAATTACTGCACTTACAAAGAATATAGCCAGAATTTGTGTTGTTTTCAATACGACATTGTCAGAAATGATTACATTAAATTGATTTAGAAATTATGCTGCTGATGGAAAGAAGGTGAAATATTGGAAGAGGAAAACCAACAGCCTCTAGATCTGTGGTTCCCAAACATTCTCTTCCTACAGACCAGATCCTGAACTGGGGTCAATTTTTCTTCACTCCCCCGACTTCCAAGGCACTCTGCTGCTTTACCCCATCCAGGGACGTTGTCCCAAGTGTCTAATGCTCAGTGAGCCAGTCTAGTCTTCTGTGCTGGTTCCCTTTGCTCTAGCTGTAATTTCTGCCTCCTCCCTCCGAAGTGAAACATTATGCATAACTAAACATAAGTAAGCAAGGCAAAGTGTGTATAAACAAAAGGCTCCATATTTAGGAGTGAGGAGGAGGAGGAAAAACATATTGTATTGCTCCACTCTTTGGAAATTTCTATGCATTTGTAATAACAAAATTACCATAATTTGCTCGTTAATGCCGCTAGATCAGTCAAGCATTGTTCCAAACATGCAGAGGCTGCTCCTCGCGCTAGGTCTGCCAGCGAGTTAAGCACGGTGAAAATTAGCATGCAAATAGCCCTAATTCGGCGGCCGAGCTGTCAGATCCAGATTCAGTGGCTTGTTTCGTTTGAAAACCCTGACAGGAGCGGCTCAGGAAATCCCACCCTCAAGTAGATCCAGCATAAGAGGTACCAAGGGGGCAGCTCCTGAGTGACAGTTTGGCTAGCTTCAGTCAAATAAATCAGCCGCGTCAACCGGTAGCAGTGCGCTGCAACGCCGGGGGGCCGTGGGGCACAGAGGTGGGGGGCTGCAGCCAGACCTTGCCACTGAGACCACCCCGTCCCCGAGGAGTCTGGGGCTCTGGCAGCTGACCCGGGAGCTGGCTTGAAATACTGCTCGTGGGACAAGGGACCGACCTCGTGGGATGTTTTTGTCCAGATGCTGAGACTGAAGTCACGGTTTGGCTGCAAAAAGGGATACTGCTGGGGGGCAATTTGTGTGGATGGATGAATGGCAGGGGTCTTGGTCATGTCTTCTCATTTTCTGCTCTGCCCAGGGCTCCTGGCTTGCTTGTGGTAACTGAGTGCGTGTAGGGTAATTTTGGAGGCTGCTACGCGGGGCGAATTGACAAGCACCCTGTAGCTGGCAGGGCTCGGCTGCTCCACGTGGAGGGATGCCTTCTGCTGAAGTGCAGCCACCCGCTGCCTGTGCAAGCAGGTGGAAGGTGTTCAGTGCTTGGTCTTGATGACAGACCTGGCTGTATTTTCTAGACCCAATGAGCCGCAGCATAACAGGCTTGTTCAAAAGAATTCTGACTTCTTGGTGATACTGGGCTAAATCCTGCATCTCCCAGGCAGGGCTAAACTGCAGGAAGTGCACAGCTTTTATCGCTTGTCTCAGTGCAGCATATCCACAAGGAGACACTGACAGCAGCCTAAAAATAGAGGCTGCTTCCTGTTGATGGTTCATTCAGTGCTAGGAGCTTGACTCACTGCTCATCTTTAAGCAATGCTGGTGATTATAAAAGCAACTGCAAGAATTCAGAATGCCTTTCGTTGCTGCTTCTATTTTTATTTTTTATCATCAGTAAAAGTTTTTCTATCCTCTGCAAATCAGTTGCTTTCAGCTCCCTTTGTGGTGGAAGTCTCTGCCCCAGCCAGTATTTTAAGGATGAGGCGCCTGTAGATGGAACATGTTAAAAAGTTTCTCCTCTGGTCATTAATTGCCCTGTCAAAGATGGCATCAAGGAACTGCCCAATGCAGGACTGGGGTCTGCTCATTACCACTGAGACTGCCTACTGGCCATCAGGACATCCCTGGCGATCCCCCACATCCTTGCAGCTGCGGGGGCTGCAAGGTGCCTGTTCTCAACAGGCAGGAACAGCTTTACATAAGGTTTCCTAACACATCATTGTCTGACTGGCTCTTAAAAGCAGCAGTGACAGTGGCTCCCCAGGCAGTACACCCCCATGCTTAACTGCGTGCAGGGGGAGCTCAGTGTCCAGCCAGGACATTTCTTGCTACAGATTAGGCTTGTTGTTTCATGCTCTGTCATCCACGGGTGCCCTCCTGTTGGATCTTTTATTATTATTATTATTATTATTATTACTGATTGTCTGTTGGTGGGAACAAAGCACAAGTAAATAAGGAAAAGCAGAATGTAATTAGAAAGCCATGAGGTCCACACCAGTTCTGGAATTGAAAAGTTGTGGTTTGGATTAGTCAAGCAAAGCACTGAACTGGTTAAGTTACTTCTGTTCTGAGCGCAGTCATTGCTTCCTAGGTGTGAAAGCATGGCTGCCAGCTGGCCTGAACAAGCTTGTGCTTGTGGGGTTGAATTTTGCTCGTGATGAGGTTTCTCAGACCTAAGCATCACAGATGCGGGAGCACACAAAATCCTGTATAATTTCTGAGCGTTCATCGTTCCTAAGGTCGTGTCTCCTTGTGTTAAATCAATACCCAGAGTTTTCAAAACCTTGAGATTACAAATGCATTGTGGTTACAGACAACAACTTGTGTGCTCTACAAACCATATGGTGTGCCCAGAACCTGCCTCTGCAACCAGAGATGGTATGGGGGTGTTGGGAGAAACACCAAGCATGATGTGTGCGGTGCTTGTGGAGCAGCAGACCAAGCCACCAAAATCAAACAGGCAAACTGTGTTTGACTATGAGAAAGTGCTTAGATCCCAAAAGAAAGCACTGGAAAGTGCTTTCCTGGCCCACTGTATCCACAAGTAGAAGGAGAATGGCCATGGGCTGAGAGCTGGCTGAGCTCAGAGGGTGGTGATCAATGGTGCGGAGTCCGACTGGGGACCTGTGACTAGCAGTCCTCCCCAGGGGTCAGTGCTGGGTCTGGTCTTGTTCAACATCTTCATCGATGACCTTGATGAGGGAATAGTGTCTGCCCTCAGCAAATACGCCTATGACACTAAGCTGGGATGAGTGGCCGACACGCCAGAAGGCTGTGCTGCCATTCAGTGAGACCTGGACTGGCTGGAGAGACGGGCAGGAAGAAACCAGATGAGGTTTAACAAGAGCAAGTGTAGAGTCCTGCACCTGGGAAGGAATAACTGCATGCATCAGTACAGGGTGGGGGATGACCTGCTGGAGGGGAGCTCTGAGGAGAAGGACCTGGGGGTCCTGGTGGACTATGGGTTGATGATGAGCCGGCAGTGTGCCCTGGTGGCCAAGAAGGCCCATGGGATCCTGGTGTGCATTAAGAGGAGTGTGGCCAGCAGGTCAAGGGAGGTGATCCTCCCCCTCTACTCTGCCCTGGTCAGGCCTCACCTGGAGTACTGTGCCCAGTTCTGGGCTCCCCGGTACAAAAAAGACAGGGATCTCCTGGAAAGAGTCCAGAGGAGGGCCACAAAGATGATACGGGGCCTGCCTGGAGCATCTTCCCTACGAGGAAAGGCTGAGAGACCTGGGTCTGTTCGGCCTGGAGAAGACTGAGAGGGGATCTCATCAATGTGTATAAATAGCTGAAGTGTGGGAGACGAAGGGATTTGGCCAACCTCTCTTCAGTGGTCTGTGGGGACAGGACAAGGGGCAATGGCCACAGAATGGAGCACAGGAAGTTCCACAGAAACATGCAAAAGAACTTCTTCACGGTGAGGGTGACGGAGCACTGGGACAGGCTGCCCAGGGAGGTGGTGGGGTCTCCTTCTCTGAAGGTATTCAAGAGCTGTCTGGATGCCTACCTGGGCAACCTGCTCTAGGGAACCTGCAGCACCCTCATAGTGTTATTTCTAACTTCAGCATTTTTACCTCTTGCTGGTCTTGTTTTCCAAGACTGTAGGCCTGAATTTCTGTGATGGTTTCTGTAGAGAGTTTTCTTGCAGTCTGAACATAGAACATCTGTCCTGTTGTAAACTCAAATGGTTGCAGACTGATGGTTAGATCACACACGAGTATATTTTGAGAATCAAGTTAATTTTGAGAATTAATACACTGTCTTTCTCTTGTGACTGCAGTAGATTTTGGATCAGTCTCTACTCAGACTGGAAATTTAAGTTGGGAAGTTTAAAAGTATTCCCCTTAATTGTTACATAAAAAGACTAAAAGCAGCACTCTGGTCCTGAATCAATGCCAGTTTCACAACAGGTGCTCTAAATCCTTGGAGTCTCAGGTATTAGCAACAAAGGTTACTTTGCCACACAACACCTTTGCTGCAAAATAAGTAATCCCCAGGTGGGTGTGGATGTTGTACTGGCTGAATGAAGGTATCTGCGTGGACTCAGTGATGCGGTTGGCGACATACAGGTCGGAGAAGAACCACTTGCTTTGTCAATGCTCTTCTCTGGGCCTGGTGTGAAGATGCTGCCCTGTCTTCTCTTCCTTATATGAACCTTTTTTGGAGCAAAGGTGCCAGTTCAGCAAAGGTCTGCTTAATACCCAATCTTGTGTGCTTCCTGAAGTGGGGATAGGAGTGCCAGCACTTAGCAAGGAGCCTCTTTCCTTGGCAGTCAGGCCTGGGGGGTCAGGATGCACATGGCCTGCACACACCAGGCCACAGGGCCCTCGAGCATCAGGCTACCCCTGCTAGGTGAGGAATGAGGCTCCCACCGGTCCTCACTTCCTAACTGTGTGTCCTTATGCTCAGCACAATGTGTTGCTGTCTCAGTTGGATCAGGTCAGAATAAGTGCAGGCTGCAGGTATCAGCCTGAAGTGGCTTTGGTTGCAAAATGTGCGTTTGGTGATCCTGTGAAGGACCAAGCTGCTGCGCTTCCACAGACGGACCTGTTTGGCTGACATGTTCTTTTTCCTGCATTAAAAGAACGGCTATAACGTGGATGTGGTGTAAAACCAAAGCAGTGCTATGAAAACCAAGTGGGAAATTACCTGTCTTTTGTCACTCAAACATTAATTTGCATTGTGTTTGGTGTCAGAAGGAAAAACTGACATCCCTGCTGTAGCCACGTCTCTGTATTTCAGAGCTTGTGTGAGCTCCCCATTATGACAGCAAGAACCAGGGAGGAAAAGCCTGCCCTGCTGACATGTAAAAGCCCTCATCCAGGGATGGCTGATGCCTGAAGTCCATCTGAAAATCCAGCCTTGCTGGATGAAAGGATGAGATGCAAAGATTTTGAGGGGCTCAGCCAGAAGTGTTCATCCACACAGGGGGCTTAGAAGACGTCTCAACTTTACCATCCTTCAAAGGTGCTGCCACCTTGGCAGAAAGGACAGGACTCCGTAATCTGGTGTTGCCAGAGCTCCGGACCTGGCCCCAGGTGAGCCGTGGCCTGCCTCAGCATGCTCTAATGGTCACCAAGGGCACCAGTGGAATGTCTGTGAGCATGCTGGGGTGGGCAGCTGCTCCGTGAGCTGTGCAGACACTTTCCTACCCTTTTTTCACATTGGTATTTTCAGATTAATGAAGACTGCTTCTCTGTCAGCAACAAAGTACCTTTATCAAAATACCCAAACCCTTAATTTCCAGACATTTGAACTCTAATTTCCACGTTATGGATATATTGTTATGCCTCATAACCCTATAACTACTTCTGCTGTTGGTTAAATTACTTGTGTAATTCCTGGATGTAACAATATATTATGCCATCGTTTCACAGGCTGAAATTATATATAAAGAAAGGCAAAGATCTCAAAAAAAAAAAAAAAAAAAAAAAAAGAAAAAAAAAAGAAAAAAAAAAAAAGCAGGGAGTGGTCTATTTTCAGCTGACCCAAAAGCAACTTTTCGATTACACAGTTTGGAGAATTTCATTCCACAATATATTTTTTTTGACTCTTTTTCCAACATTTTGGGCTGAAAACATATTTTAAAGTGTTTTGTGAGGTGGAAATTTCCCTTCTCATCCAGCCTGTGCTACCAGCTGTTCAGTTTGGAAGAGAGAAAATGAAAAAAATGCACGCAGCAGTGCACTCACAGGCTGGAAATGCTAAGATCTTTAAAGGCCTGGATGAGTGCGTGCGATATCCTGACTGGAAATAAGTGACACTCAATGCCACTTGTCCTTCTTGAATGATCCCAAAGTGGAGCATCAGGAAGAAGGCAGCCCCACAGACCAGCCTGCATGGCGCATGTAGTGCCTGCCGAGCTGCACAAGGCAAGTAGCACGGGGGGGAACTTTATTTTCAGCCCCACGTCCTCGTGAGGATGTCTTGGTGTACTTGGAAGTTCTGGCAGTTCAGCCTCTCATTCCGGGGTCCAGCTGGAGTACCAAAAGGTCGTGTACTGATGTCTGGTTAGAAAGGGCAGGCATCTCTGTAGAGGGCAGCCAAGGAAGGGAAGGGGCAACTTCCTCCTCATCGCTAATTGCAATGCCATGTTCTGTGCAGATGAGCTGGGTGGTTGTCCTCTTTGTAGAGGGAGATATTTCTCTGTTAATGCAGTTCCGACGCGGTTGCTCTATGGCACCACCTACCTTTGTTGTGTTGAAGTTAAATATCTTTGTGTACAAAAGTTTAAAGCGCATAGCTAAAACCTATGTGCTTGCAGTAATTGCAGATGTAAATCTTTTTGTCATCCTGCAAAGACTAGGTGAGGTATTTCATAAATATGTCAGAGGCAGCATTAAAATTTTATGGCAGGCAGCACGGGTCGAGAATAGTACAGTGACTTCACAGCAAGGTACGTCCACCTTAACCCACAACTCATTAGTCATTGATGGGATTTCTGTGCCTTGTAGTGTGTTGGAAATGAGGTAGTGTTACAAAAATCTGCATGTTTGATTTTTTAAATATGACAGCCTACTCAGGACTGTTACAAATAAAATTGTACATCTTTGACCGGGTTCTTGTTAATATAAAGATAAAGGAAGGGGACAATAGTGTGCAATTTGTAGGATAATAAAATTATATACATCCTTCATTTGAAGTTAATTGGCAGTCTTGGTGGGACAGGGAACTTTGGAGAGATGTTATTGAATATGACTATGTGCCTTCCAGCCACAACTGCAACAAACTGCTTTTTGGCTGAAGCGTGGAAAAATTACCCAATGCACACAAAGATTTTGAACTCACTTGTGAAAGTTTGGGCAATGGTTACACCTATGCTGTTAACAGAAATGTTAATCAACGAATATGAGGCATTACAGGCATGAGCAGAATGTGCTTTTGGTGAGTAAAATGCACTGGTGGAAGGATTCAAAGGTGATAGCAAGTGGTCTATTGATCCAATGTATACTTATAGTGGATTTGTCAGTGATCTGTTAAGCCTCTGTGGATGGGTTTCTTTAACCCGAGACGTGGCCAAGAAAAGCCTAAATGTGCAAAGCGTTTTCTGTGTGTGTACAGCTGCACTTCCCTGCCAGTGCCTGCTGGTACACCTGCTGTTTTAATTCTTGTGTGCTTCTGCTTCGCCCCCCTGAGTGCCTCCAGGAGTGCAGACAGTGCCGGACCATACAAAAGAGTATGGACCGGAGAAGTAGTCTGAAAATGAAGCTAGCAAAAAGCACCTTGTACTCAGTTCAGCCCTGAATAGAGATGCATCTCTGTTGGCAGGCTCCCTGGCTGACCTCCTAGCTGCATGCTCTGAGGTCAGACCAGTGGCTATGGCTTTGACTGGGATGAGCCACCTCCAGCCACAGCCGTGGCTCGTCAGGACCAGAGCGTGGCGGCAGGTAGAAGCCTGGGTTTGGGGGGCAGGTTTGTCCCGCTGCCCTGTTGCCCTCACTCTCCCTGCAGAAGTGGGAGAGTGAAATGCAGCCGGTGGATGGTGCAATACAGCTCTAAGCTCTGCCGTCCACAGAGAAGGAGATGGAGAGCGTACCTGTGACTGCCTTTCCCTGCCAGGCTCTGCTTCAGTGCTGGTGTGAATCTTTTCAGAGTAATGAAGCTGTGTTTAAAGAAGACTGGCAAAATGAATGAACGGGTATGTCAAAATCAGCAGAAATACGTTTGTTGGGCCAACTAAGTCAGGCTTACCCACACTGAGATCAGGAGTGGGCATGCTGGTTTGTTGTCTTACACAAGCAGAGCATGAGGTCTGCGTTAAAAACTAAAGCAAACATATGACAGACTGAAGCTGCTGTTTTCCTTTCAGACATCTCTCCCTGGAACACAGTTACTGCCATTATATGTAGGACTAGCAGCTCTTGTAGATGTATTTTTCTAACAATCCATTCTCAAGAAAATTTTCCAAGCCTGTCCTTCAATGATTGTCTTTCAAATTCTTTTTGCTTGTCCTGGGATTTTTGGCTGTTTATTACCTTGGGTATTTTCACTGAGATAAATTGGATAGAAAACGACAGACTTTTGGCATTATTAGTGCATTTTCCCACTTGCTTTCTTTCCAGGGTGAACACACTGCATCTGAAATACGCTTTGTTTCAGTTGTGTTTTGTTACTTGTTCCCTTATTTCGCACTTTTGTTTCATTTTGTGTGTGTGCGTGCTGCGTTATGTTTGGACGAGAGCAGTTAGATTGGGGCCAATTATCTGCAAAGCAGAAGGTAAAGTTATCGTTGTCCTCCATTTGTGGAGCTTCTGTGGACAAAGAAAACATGAGAGAGCAGATTTACTGGTGGTCTACGCACCCTGATTAAATACATCTGATATTTACAGACGAATCACTGATTCTTTTGTTTGCTACTGAATGTTGAAGTTTAAAGGAAGTCCAAGGTTACAAAGCAAAACAAAAAACAGCAATAAAAATTACTTTGGATCAAATGAAAAGATTTTCGATTCAAAGCTATATATTTATATATATATAGATTTTTCTGTGAGATTTTTGGACTTTTAAAATATTATTGAACTCAATTTGAAAACTCTGAATCACTCTGGATTTAAAAGAAAAAGAAGAGATGAGTTTGGAAAACATCTGAAAGAAAAGAAAAAGCACATAGGGCTGCTTTCTGATGGAAGGAGTTTGCCAAATTGTTAGAAATTTGCATAAATATGTTAGTGATTTGAAACTACCTTTTTTTGTGTGTGTGTGTGTGTGTGTGAAAACAAGTTTTACCTGAAAAGTGCTTCCCAGCTCCCCTGCACGTGGACAGAGCTTCTAAGGCCGTGAGTTTTGGGAGTTATGGAGGCTGCTTGCTTCCAGACAGGGCTGCAAACCTGCTCCTCCCTCACCCTGATCCGCCTTGAGGGCTTGTTGCAGGAAAGCCGATGTGCTTCCCTGAGGGCAAAACAGAGCCCTTATTCTTCTCTGTAGAGCCCAGATCTTTTCCTTCTCTTCTAAAGTGCCTCGCATTTGTTTGTCAGGCTGACTTCATTTCACATGCTTCCCAACGTGAACTAGATCCTAGGTCAGGCTGAAGCCGGTCCCTCAGATGGTGTCTGTGAGCACCATGTTCTGTCCTTTGGTCAATATTTGAAACTTCAGGTGCACATGAAGTATGGCCCTATTGTACGTGTGACTTTTTTTGTAATAGATCTTAAAGTTGCGTTTGGACAGCATTTATTTCGTAATGTTCATAGGTAATACGCAGGCTCCTTTGGTGTATTCTTGTTCCTAAGGGCAGTATTTAACCCTGCTCGCCATGCAGCCAAGCATATCTTAGTTACCAGGATAATGATTGTTATTGGAGTTCACCGAAGAAATTTATGATCCATGTGATTACTTCCATTAAAAAAAAAAAAAAGAAAACAAATAAAACTCAAGAGATTATTATTATTTTTTTTAAGTTACATTAGGTTCCTTTGCCACATGAAAAAATAAAGACAGCTCTTGCCTGGAGGTCAGAGTGGAGTGGGAGAGAACAGTTAATGTACAGATATGTCCAATTGCTAGGCAGGTACAGGAGATCAGTTTTGAATTTACCCTGGACCCCAACGAAGAATGAGCAGTGTGTTGTTATTCTTGGTCAGCCTCACTGAAGCAGAGCCGGTAATATGTACAACGTCTGATATCACCGGGAGAGGTGTCAGCCACCCCCACCTCTTTTAGGTACGAATTCAGTGGGCTGACCTATTTCTGGGGTACCCAATGTCTCTGCTGAGTACAGAAAGAACCTGACAAGGAGCTCAGTCCAAACACCTGAAGTTTGGACAAGTTCTGTGAGTTGGGCTGAGTCCCGTACCTGGTGTACACGCAACCTCCCCAGTCCCCCGTACAGGTAGCTTTCTGAAGCCGTGGTATTTTTAAAGACACCATGAAATCCTCTCTTCATGTATTGTTTTTTTTGTGATTTTTAAATTCAGACTTTTTAGTTCTGTGCATCACTTTGGGAACTTAGTGGAGCCTTCACCTTAAAACCAAACAGACTGGTAAATCCGAGTTGTCAATCCCCAGTGGAAACAGGGTGGAGAGGACAGAGCAGGCTTACTCGCCACCACCATCAAACTCTGCGGTTGCTCCTGGGGCTCAACCCACGGTCAGGGTGACTATGTCTGTGTGCTGCCATCTTAGGAAGGAGTTCATCTCCTCAGGCTTGCTGCTGTGTTGTAGCCCTAGAGTTTCTGTGAATCACTCTTCCCTCCTAAACCTTCCAAAACGAGACCTCTACCTCTCGCGTAGCCTTTTTGGGCTATAGCAGCAGTAGTGTCGTAACAGCCTGGGCTCGGGTCGGCAGGGGTGGGGTGGTACTGTTCAGCACGAGGGAACAGATTGCCACCCCTTCTGGGGCTGGCCGCTCAGCAGTGCTCTCAAGGGACATACCTGATGGGCCTTGGAACACCCGGTGAAACCCACGAGGCATTCGTGCAGCGTTCACTCATCTAGTTTAGTTTCGCTGTGGCTGTACCATCTGTCTGCCCACACGTTGTGATGTTAGCAGCAGGGCTTGAGACTTTCTCCCCCACTTCTCCTCTTTCCCCTCCCATCCTTATTTCTTTTCTCTCGTTTTCCTTTCCCTCTCTGTCCCCCCTACCTCCTCCCCCAGTCTCTTTTTGCAAGGCTGATGGATATGCAGAGTATGTTAAGAAGCAAGCAGTACTGTCACTGAACTGATGGTGTTCAGTGACTCCTCGAGCTCCTGGCTGGTCTGTACTGCAGGAGCTTGACACCCTGACCACTGAGGCATAAAAAACAGAGAATTGGAAGCCTCAGCCTGACAGGCACCAGAGCATCCCCCAGAGAGGGTCCAGGATATGTGTGTGTGTTTGTGTGAAGGGAAGAGGGTAGTGGAGATTTTGGGGGGAGGAGAGCAAAGCAAGAGAGGATGAGACAATGAAATGTCAGCCCATAGTCAAGCTGCAGCGCTGCTGGATGCTTAGGAAGCGCAGCTGCCTACTTAGCGTGCACAGCATAAGTGTGTGAGGGAGCACGACGTCCCAGGTGAAAATGCCCAGGACTCACAGAGGGACGTGTAGTCCTGTCTCCTGATGGGCGCAGGTCATGCAGGGGTACAGTGGCTTGGTGTGACATTTGTTCAGTCTGCACACAGAGCAGCTGGGCAGGCTCTTCTCCACACCCAAGACTGCTTCTTGGGCAAAGGGTCTGTGGCTGGGGCAGAGGCTGTCCTGTCCATCTTGCTCCTCTGCCCGCACACCATGCAGCTCCCAGGAAGGACGGTGCAGAGACACATGTGCAAGTTGTGTCAACCAGGCAGCAGCGGCAAGGTGGGCCATGCACACCTGCCCTGGTCTTGTACTATGTCCAGCCTGAAAAATGTTGGGAAGCTTCAGTGAATATTTTATTTTAATAGTCATGCTCCCGTGCAACTGGACCTCTGAACTGAACTTCTGCCTAACCTCTGAAATTTTTTTTGAAAATGAAACCCCTGGGGAAGCCAATGTGCCCACGGGAAAAGGTATTCACAGGATGACTCATAGAATCATAGAATCATGGAATCATAGAATATCCCGAGTTGGAAGGGACCCACAAGTATCATCAAGTCCATCTCCTCGCACCGCACAGGTCTACCCAAAAGTTTAGGCCATGTGACTAAGTGCACAGTTCAATTGCTTCTTAAGTTCAGACAGGCTCGGTGCAGTGACTCCTTCACTGGGGAGCCTGTTCCAGTGTGCGACCACCATCTTGGTGAAGAACCTCCTCCTGATGTCCAGCCTAAACTTCCCCTGCCTCAGCTTGACACCGTTCCCGTGGGTCCCCAAGGGACAGGGTTGCCCCATCCCAGGTGCAGGACCCAGCACTTGCTCTTGTTAAACTTCATGCGGTTGGTGATCGCCCAGCTCTCCAACCTGGCCAGATCTCTCTGCAAGGCCTTTCCACCCTCATCTGAGTCCACAGCTCCTCCATGTTTGGTGTCGTCGGCAAATTTGCTCAAAACAGCTTCTAGGCCTACATCCAAATCATTTATAAAAACATGGAAGAGGACTGGCCCTAAAATAGAGCCTTGAGACTAGTGACCATCTGCCAGCCTGATGTGGCCCCATTTACCACAACCCTCTGAGCCCTGCCCGTCAGCCAATTGCTCACCCAAAGGATGATGTTTTTGTTAAGCTCTATGCTGGACATTTTGTCCAGTAGGATCCTATGGGAAACCGTGTCAAAAGCCCTGCAAAAGTCCAAAAAGCTCACATCAACTGGTTTCCCTTGGTTGACTAGATGGGTGATCTTATCATAAAAGGAGATCAAATGTGTTAGGCAGGCCCTGCCCCTCATGAACCCATTGGCTGGGACCAATGACTGCATTGTCCCCCAGGTGCACTTCAGTAGCCTCAAGGATCATCTTCTCCATAATTTTTCCAGGCCATGATGTGAGACCAACAGGCCTGTGATTTTTGAGTCTTCTTTCTTACCCTTCTGGAAAATTGGCACAACATTTGCCAGCTTCCAGTCTACCGGGACCTCTCCAGATTCACAAGATTGTTGAAAAATAATTGAGAGAGGTCCCGCAATGACATCAGACAGCTCTTTAAGCACCCTGGGATGAATCCCATCCGGACCCATGGACTTGTATGGATCCAGGTGCAGCAGCAAATCCCACACATGTTCAGGGTTGGTTGGGAGTTTATCATTCCCTCCATCATGGTCCTCCATCTCAGGGCACCCTGGGTCCCGAAGCCCATCATCAGCATTGAAGACATGGGTGAAGAAGGCATTAAACGTCTCTGCTTTGCCTATGTCATTGTCTGTAAGGAGACTTTCCTCATCAAGTAGCGGACCTATATTTTCTTTGGTTCTCCTTTTTCTGTTCACGTATCAAAAAAAAAAACAACAACCCTTTTTATTGTCTCCCTCAGCCATGGCCAGCTTCAACTCTGGTTGGGCTTTGGCCACACACTTTTTCTCCCTACAAACATGAACAGCATCCCTGTATTCCTTCCTCCTCGCCTGGCCCTCCTTCCAGCAGCTGTACACTTTATTTTTTTGCCTAAGCTCCAGTAGAAGATCCCTGGTCAGCCAGGCCGGCCTCCTGCCCCACCTGCCTGACTTCTGATATTTTGGAATTGCCTGATCTTGTGCTTTTAGGAGGCAGTGCTTAAAGATTGACCAGCATAGATGGATGCCAATGCCTTCAAAAGCATTTTCCCAGGGGACCTTGCTGACTAGTTCCCTGAGCAGCCTGAAGTCTGCTTTCGCCATATCCTTTGCTGACGTTTTGGTGGCAGTTTTCCTTCTGTCACCATAAATTCTAAACTCAACCACTTCATGGTCACTATGACCGAGATGGCCGCCAATTGCCATGTCTCCCACAAGACCCTCTCTGTTCTCCAGCAGCACATCTAGGAGGGCACCATTCCTAGTTGGCTCCCTTAACAGCTGCACCAAGAAGTTATCATCTAGGTGCTTTACGAACCTCCTGGACTTGCTCATGTCAGCCGTGTGGTGATCCCAGTCGACGTCTGGCAAGTTGAAATCCCCCATAAGGACAAGGGGAGTTGATCTCGAGGCATCTCTTATTTCTGCAAAGAATAATTCATCGGTGTTGTCGTCCTGGCCAGGTGGTCTGTAATAGACTCCCACAATGACATCCCCTTTATTTGTTCGTCCCTTAATCCTTACCCAGAGGCTCTCAACTTTGCCATCGCCAGCTTGAAGTTCCACACAGTCCAGCCCCTGCTTCACATACATCGCCACCCCGCCACCTCGCCTACCCTGCCTGTCCCTCCTGAAGAGCCTGTAACCATCTATAGCAGCACACCAGCCACAGGACTCATCCCACCAGGTTTTGCTTATGCCGATGATGTCATAGCTGTGGGACTGGGCCAAGACTTCTAGCTCATCCATTTCATTCCTCATACTGCGTGCGTTTGTGTACAAGCAATTCAAATGCACCTCCCTACACGCAGCACCTTGTGGAGCCAACCAAAGGACCTCACTAGCACATGGTCCCTCTGATTCTAGCACACCATCCCTTAGCTCATCACCGCTGTGCCTCCTTTTATCCCTTTCCCCCTTCAACTCTAGTTTAAAGCCCTATCTACCAGCCCTGCCAACTCCTGAGCAAAAATCTTCACCCCTCTCTGAGAGAGGCACGTCCCATCTGGTGCCAGCAGGCCTGGTGTCACGTAGACCTCCCCATGATCAAAATACCCAAAGTTCTGCTGGTTGCAGCAGTCCCGAAGCCACGTGTTAATGTGATGAGTCTGCTTGTCAGCATTGATCCCCCCTATCAGAAGGACAGAGGCAAAGACAACCGGTGCTCCTGACCTTTTAAGTAGTCACCTCAAAGGCCTAAAGTCCCTTTTGATCGCTCTTGGACTTCTCGTTGCTACCTTGTCATTACCAGCCTGAAAGACCAGTGGCGGTTAGTAGTTGGGCCGTACCAGGCGCTTGACTTTCTTAGCCAAGTCTCTCACCTGAGCCCCAGGGAGGCAACAGACTTCCCTGTGGGCTAGGTCCGGTCGGCATATCGGGCCCTCTGTCCCTTTCAGAAGGGAGCCCCCCATGACAATAACCCTTCTTTCTCTTTTGGCAGAAGATGTAGCAATGCGGGAGGTAGGTTGCCTTGCCTTGGGCACCCTCTCCAACTGGGACACCTACATCGTTGTTCTGACTGTCGTGTTCTAGGCCCTCAAACCTGTTAAATAAGAGGGGCTCGCGCTCCCTAGGGGCGGCCTTTGCATGGTCAGGGAGTGGGCACTGCTGGCTCCGCCGACACCTCGTCAGCCTCCCTCGTGAGGGCTCCTGGGCCCTGGCGGCTCCCTCGGCTGCTTCAAGCAGCCTCGAGGCCGAAAAAAAGCCCTGCCCGCCTCGATCCCCCGCTCTGCTGAAGGGGGCTCTCAATCCCCCACTCCAATGAAGGGGTCTTTGTGCGGCACACACTTGGAAGGAGAAATTGGGCTTGAGCCTTCAAGGGCTGGAAAAGATGATATTACTCAACTGTTAAGATAATGAGCAGTTTGCCACCCATAGGCTTCAGGAAATGCCACAGGAACAGAGCTGAGTCAGAGGCCCGGTGGAACACAAGAAAAGCAGAGGAAGCATCTGGCTGAGAAAACAGTCTCAGGTGCAGCAGAGAGACAGAAGAAGTGACCAGAGGTTTTTTTTTTTTTTTTTTTTTCCTGGCTTTTCCTGGATAAAAGTGGCTGCAGCAGTATTTGTGTCCTGCAGGAGGAAGCTTGCTTGCTAGCTAGCAAAAGGCAGTGGAGACATCCTTGCCAGTGCTTCTGGGACCTTCTGGTTCCTGCTTCTGGCTCTGCTGCCTTCTCTGTGCCTTGTTTTTTTAGCCAACAAGGGTGAGTACTGAATGGAGGTAGTGGTCGGGTACTAAAGTTGTCTATGATCCAGGACAAGCACTAGGGAGGAAATGTAAATAAGCATACATGTATTGCACCACATAGAAGGATTTGGGAACAGTTATATTTTCCATGGCTCCTAGAACGAATACCATTTCTTAGAGGTAGTAATGAAAACCTGCTCTGAACTTCTGTAGAAATGTGGTTGAAACACAACTGGCACTTAACAGAATGGGCATTTAATGGTCCCACCTGCAGCTGTACAGATCTTTATTTTCTGCTTGTGCTCCTGCAAAAGTGCCTTGGCCAACCAGTGTGTAACAGCTGGAGGAGGCACAGGTAAACTCAAGAAAAATGCTGGGCCAGAGCCATGGTCTGTCTGTCCTGCCTTCCTGGCCTGCAAAGCCAGTGCCTGCTGCTCAAGGCAAGGTGCGGGTCTACCCACGGAGATGGCGGATGACCTGTCTGTAGTTGGTACTCTCCACATCAGTAAATAGAGGTAGGGAGAAACAACGACACATAAGGCTTGTAAAAAAATAATAAATAAAATAAATAAAAATAAAATAAAATAAAATAAAATAAAGCAAGAACTGGTTTGTTCTGGGCTTCACTGCTTCAGTGCAGGGTGAAGCTGCTGTTCATAAAGATGTTGGGAGCCCTCCTTGGGCTGTTGGTGTAGTGGTCCTGGCACCGGGGCTGTGAGCCCGGGGCAGGTTTGCCACTTGTGCCAGCAGGTTGGTGGGACGTTGCTGTCAGGGGCTGGTGCTGTGGCTCTGCTGCATGGCTGGGTAAAGGCAGGCCCTGCGTGCGGTGCAGAAGCCGTGCCGTAGCCAAGGGCCAGAACAGCAGAAGGCTGCAGACCGCGTCTTCCTTCTTCAGCCTGGCAGCCTTCTCCACCACTTAGCACAGGAAAATTTCTCCTGCTGTGCTGTTTTATATGTATTTGTGTACCTGAGAGGGAGAAAGAAAGAAGGAAGAAAGGTAGAAGGAGAGCAGGAGAACCTGTATTTTTGTGGTGCTGGAGCTGGGTGCCCTGCCCAGGGTGAGAGCTCCATTATGAGCACTGCACCGATGAGCTTGCAGCTGAGGTGTGAAACAGGAGATGACGTGAAGGGAACAAACATGGGGAAAGCAGAGGCTCACGAGGAAGTAACAGTAATTCTTTCTGTTGTGACTGTTCCCATTCATTTAATAATTTGGCCATCCATATTGCCCTTCTTCAGAGAGGCAATTTATGAGAGCCTTCACTAGAGTCTAGCACATACTGAATAGTTCCTTTCCCACACGAACAACTGCAGTCTTAAATCAAACGATCTTTTGTCTCTTTTTTCTTGTTTCCCTTTTATTTAGGGAGTGAGTTTTCTGGGAGCCCATACAGCCATCCGCAATACTCAACGTACAATGATTCCTGGAGGTTTCCCAATCCTGGACTTCTTGGTAAGTTGCTGCCCCTCCCTTGAGGGTGCGTTGCTAGCTGTGGCTCATTCATAAGCTGGAGGCAATTATCCCCCACCAGGGGAGGCAGAATGCATGTCCTGGTGCATGTCCTGTCCTACATCCCAGTGCTCTTCCCTGGTGCATGGCTGCAGATCATTGTTGGGGCATGATGATGCTCTTAGTTCCTCTTGCCAGCAGGAAGCCCCACGCCAAAACCTCTTGTCTTCCTACTTCTGCTCCATAAAATCATTTGACAAACACAAGGCATTGTTGGAAGACTGGATGCCCATTTCTTGAGGGCAAGGAACCCTATTTGTACAAAACTAGTGGTGTTTTATTGGGACACCTGCTTCAGAAAGATGCTGTGTCTCTTGCAGAGGAATGTGAGCCCCACCGCTCTCTGCGCTGTGGTTTTCTTACCAGTTCCAGCCCTTTGCCTTTCTCCTGGCCCTCGTGTTGTGTATGCTCTTCAATTTGCCAAATCTAGCTTTTCTTCTGAAAAGGACTGTTGTGCCAGTGCAATCTCACTGACGCCTGCATGGGCTCTCATAAACGGTGGGGGGCAGGAGCCCTGTGGCTCATGCAGGATCATGGCCCTCATGTGAAGCATAAACATAATCCATTTTACACCACTGTCAAAAGCTGGCCCACTTTGACCTTGTACACATGTAGCATGCAGTAATTAGAATTTTTCCCTGCATAATTTGCATGGATGAGGTAAGTAAAATACCAATTAATTGTCATCTCTCAACACAGGAATAGCATGCCTTAGAGACTTCCAGATTTATGGATGACAGGGCTGTTATATGTGACCTCCAGCAGAGAAATAATTTTGAATTTTTGTCTTCTTTTTTTCATCCAGTTTCTTTGTTTTAAGTAATTGAGTCCCCATGTAATTGAGCCACCCAGGCTGTATTCATCATAGTTCTTGTCCTTAAACAAATCCTTCGGGAGCAATAGACAGCCTCTGCCTCTCATGCCATGGTGCTGGTATACTACTGCTATTTGCTGTGCCACATTTAAGGGTTTGTTAGCGCTTCCATCATAAATCAGAGAACAGATCTTCAGCTAATATAGATGGGCATGGCTGTACAAAGCCAGGGGAGTCCCTGTGCTTAAACCTGTAGTTACCATGGCCACAGCCAGGAGTGCCTGCAAGGCTTTGGTTTGGCTGCATGAAGGAAGCTGATGTAGCCAGTAGAAGAGGGCATGCAGTGATTTCCTAGTTTCTGGTTTTGGAAGCAGATGAGGTGCTTTAACCTACTGCTGAAGGGAGGCCTTGGAAGCCAGCATGGCTTCTAATTTTGCCTGCAAACCTGTGAAGAAACCAGCAGGATTTTCAGTGAAAACCCAACTAAAAGCCCTCCCTTCTACATAACCAGAGTGGCTTTTGCCACTCTGCAAATTGCCACTGGTGCAGGAGAGGACTTGCTTCTTTTTCCTTGTTTTCTTTCTGGATGATAAACTTCTGGGGGCAAATTCTTTCTCTTCTTTGAATATGTGAGGGGACCACAGCTGGAATGAGTGCGTGCTTCCCACCTTAAAGTGAATGGACTGTAAGGCTCACGTCTCAAGCCAGTGAGAGTTTATACAGCAGTATTTATTCAGTAGCATGCTGCGAATGTGTGTTTAAAGGAGGCAAGGGCAAAAAGATTTGAATGCTACCATTTTCCTTTGGAAACTACAGCTTTATTGAAACTGAAATGTTGCACAGTATAAATACAATCATAATTTTTTGCTATCAGGAGTTGCTAAAACAAATACTTTTAGATTCCTTGTTTTTATCCCATATGAAGCATTTCCTTTTGATATTTTCAGAATGGTGTGTTTCAGTAAGTACACTGCCAGTCACTGCCACATAATGTTATGAGTGCGCTGTGACACACTGAATGGGAACGATGAGACTGAAAGGTTTTGATGTGTTGGAAATAAAAAGAAATGGGAATATTTGTTCTGCAGCAAGTCCTTGGGAAGAATTTACTGCTCCTTTAGCATGATCACAAAGCTGGGAGTGCTGGAGTTTCCTTTGGAGGAGGAATTCCCTTGTCTGACCAATGACGGTTTAAAATATCTGCTCCACTTTGCTCCTGTCATCAGTGTAGGCATTGCTGAGCTGGTTAAGATCTGGCATACTTCGTAGCTCTCTGTGGTGCTCAGGTATTACCTGTCTATGGTCACAGCGTGAGAACTGTAGCAGTGAGGTCTCAACTGGGCTGAACCTTTGAGATTCCCTTTTTTTTTTTTTTTTTTTTTTTTTTTTTGTCAGAAGAGCACCAAAAGCAAAATGGTGTTAAGTTTGAAAAGGCATTTACTGGGAGTCCACATGATGCCACACTGGGGATTGCAAAAGTCCTTGACCTAACTGCAGCACAGAGCTCTTGCCTGTGCCAACACTGTGCTGGATGGCAAGGCCAGTAAGCAGCTGCTCCAAGAGACACTGCAAAGTCCAGATGCAGCCACACAACCTAAGACAGAACATGTCCATGGTTGGCTGTTGTCTGTAGGTCTCCTGTATCATACAGAGAGCCCAGTTATCCGTTCCGTCCTGTTATCCTTGGGAGCCTGATCTAGCACCCCATTCTTGCGCCAAGATGCCCACTATAAGCACTGGTACTTCAGGGCAAGTAAGAATCTGTTGCAGAGCCTTGAATGCCTGCTCCAAGTCTCCTTGCACACTCAGAAGGCTCTGTGTTACGAGTTTGAGCACCTACAGTAGAGAGGAGGTTAATTTAAACTGTATCCAGGATACTTCCACTCTTCTCAGTATACGTGAGTACATTTACTAATTCTCTCCTGAGAGCAAGCTCTGGCAGTATCAGCCTCAAAGCAGAAACCTTGACAAAATTAATCAGGACTGGTACATGGACTGACACAGTTTGTTTTACTAAGTCCCTCTCCCTTCACCAAGATGAAATTGTAATACTCTAAGCACTTAACAGCACCTATGTTCAATTAATTCCCTGTTCTGGCAAGGAAGAATTGCACTGCAGCAATCACACCAAGCTCAAATCTGTGAAAGAAGAATTTAAAAGAGAGATGCAGTGATTTGCAAGTGCCAGCAAAAAGGATACTTGGGCTGAAAAATGGTTTGGGAGGAGGAATAAGGAGAATAGGAATAAAAAATGCTAAGAATAGTATAAAGACTTGGGTCATTAGTCCCTGGTTTTGTGTGAACGTGGAGCAGCAGTGAGAGGAGTGAGACAGTTTCTCCACTGTGAGGTAGGACCATGCGCTGGGGAGGCATGCACGAGGCACAGAGCAGCTGTATGGCCCACCAGAGAACCAGCTGCTTGCTCTTGGTTCTGTGCCTGCTCTGTGCTTGCTGCTCCTTTTGCACCAGGCAACCCACCCACATCTGCTCCGGCTAGCACGTGAACTGACGCAGAAGGGTGACCGTGCACCTTTCTCTCTGGGGCAATCTGAAACACTGTGGTCTATAGCTCTTGTGGAGGGGGAGAGAACCAGCCTACGGTCCCCCAGAGAGGTCAGGAGAAGCAGGGGCAAAAGAAGAAATCCCTTCACTGCTGCAGCTCTGTGGCCTCTTCCCACTCTTCTGTCCTGCCATCAGCCCCAGTAGGACCAACACCTAGCTCTGCAGCGTGGACACAGCCAGCCTTTGCTGCATGTCCTGCCATGACTCGTCCATCCCTGACTGCAGCAGGAGTGATGGCAAGCCCCGGCTTCCTAGCGGGCTGTGCCAGGAGGAGGGATAAGGCAAGCGCTGCCTGCTGGTGTCGCATCCATCTCCATGGCTGTAGCCAGGTGTCCTCGTGTGTAACTCAGGAAGCAATACGAAGAGGTGGAGAAAAAGGTGTCTTGTTTTTTTTTTCTCCACCATGCTGCTAATGACCTGGAGCTGCTATAATACAGGGATGTGCACAGAGGCGTGCACACAAACACGCCGGGAAGCAAGCGTGCGTGCGCTGAGGGCTCAGTCCGTCACTGTCTGCAAGGCCTGGCAGGCGTGCCGGTTTAGAGTCTGCTCAACAAGCACATGCTAAAAGTGGGTAACAGGAAGGCAGTCTAATGAAGAAAAACGATTCAATTTCATGCTGGCTTGTTGCAATAACTTCTTTACCATTCCCTCTCATTGCTTTAAACTTGATGCTGCTCGCGGCAGGTTTTGCTTGATGTGCTGCTCCTTCTCCCGCACGGATGTGGTTCGTGCGCCTTGTCTGGGAGGGTTTCCTCGCGGGGCTGCCTACAAAGTCATGGTGCTGGCACGGTGTCCTGTGAGGGGAGGGCTTAAAGCTGGTCAATTAGGATTAGATTCAGTTCTTCTGTGGGTTTCTGTGAAAGGATTAGAGAACAAGTAGGCACCAGAAATGACTGTGTCAAGAAGTAAATTGATGATAATATGAATTAGAAAGGAATAATGACAAAAGGATGGACAAGTCTATTCTGGATGGTAGTATGGTGACAGGGAGAAAGAGTGATTGCTTTGTGATGTTTTCATTTTTCACTTTAAATACAAGCTTTTTATTTCACTGCTGAAATGCAAACTGGAGAAATGAAACTCGGAAGACGTGTAAGGCCTTTGGAAAGCATCAAAGACGCATTGCTGCCGTCCTTTGCTCCAGTCCTCCTGGTGCCCTTGCTGGGTGAACACAGTAGTTTCACCTGGATCTCCAAGAGCCTAGCAGTTTTTTCACCCTGGGATGCTGTAGCAGCAGAGACAACTCGCACGGAAATACTGGAACAAAAACATGCCTAAGCTGTCTCTGTTTAGGATGGAGTGGACATTTCAGTTCACTGATCTCTTTTGTGCCACTTTTGCTGTATTGCTTGGTGGGTAAACGTGTAATTTCTCCTGTTGTCATTTTGAACATCCCCCCAAAAATCAGTTATACTGCAGGCAAGTTTCAAAGTTTGGGGAATGGCTTAGTTTGCAGCAGTGAGCTGCAAAGGGCTACGAAGACGGTGAAGGGCCTAGAGGGGAAGACGTACGAGGAGTGGCTGAGGTCTCTGGGCCTGTGCAGCCTGGAGGAGAGGAGGCTGAGGGGAGGCCTCATGGCGGCCTGCAGCTTCCTTACGAGGGGGAGTGGAGAGGAAGGCACCGAACTGTCCTCTTTAGTGACCAGGGATAGGACCCGAGGGAATGGTGTCAAGCTGTGACAGCGGAGGTTCAGGCCTGATATCAGGAGGAGGTTCATCACCAAGAGGGTTCTTCCCTGGAACAGGCTCCCCAGGGCAGCAGTCAGGGCACCAAGCCTGCCGGAGTTTAAGAAGCGTTCGGACTGTGCTCTTGGTCGTGTGGTCTGAGTTTTTGGGTAGACCTGTGTGGTGCCGGGAGCTGGACTCAATGATCCTTATGGGTCCCTTCCAGCTCGGGATATTCTATGATTCAGTGATTCTATGAGCTTAGTTTTCTCAGTTAAAACTGCATTATTTAGCCAGAGGCTTCCATTTTGCTGGGCTGTATACAGCCATCTAGGGTGGCTGCAAGAATGGCGTTTACTGTTCTTGTGAAGTTGTCCAATATTATCCTCTGTGAAACACAATTCCCAAGGCTGGGATTTGTTACTCTAGTGTCAGGTGCGTAGAAGACGAGAGTCCAGGCCAGGACAGCAGCTGTGTGCCCTTGCAGGTAATGCAAGGCTGTCAGCACAACACTTACATAAAGCTAAATAGCATGAGCACTCTCTGAAGTGATCTACCCTTGCCTCTATTGATTGCTGCTTAAAATACTTAAATTTAGTTAACAAATCTAGATGTGATGAGTTCCTACGTACAAGTTCTGCAAACACCTTTGCAACTGTTTACCTTGGCCAGTTAATTCACTGTCTGTACTGAATTCCTCTGATGCATGGTAAACATAGGGCTGCCCTTCTGGACAGCTGAGGCCACAGCCCTGAAACTTGGTGTACCTTCTTTAAACTCATCCCTTTGCAGCAGGTCTGCATGACACGTGAGCTGGGGTGGTTGAAGCTCTGAGGACAAAGCTCCTCCCAGATGTGACAAACTCTGCTGCTGCAGCGCTGGCTGTGGCAGAGGCCATGCTCCCAGAGCCAAGCTCTGTAGTTTCTGATCTGTCAGGGATGCAGCGGAAGAGCATCATGTGCTTTGGCAGGACTCTGATCATGAGAAAGAAGTTTCTTTTTCATGGCTGTGCTGAGTATGTGCTATGCAATGGCACATACTGGCTGAGCTCCGTTTTTGGATGTATTGGCTTGTACCAGCTTGGAAATCGGCAGCAGCAGGCTGGTGATAAAGCCTGAGCTAACTTCCTGACAACGTGTTCAGGAGAGCTTGCATGTTAGTGGAATCCTGTTGGATCCAGCAATCTTTTGGGAAGTGTTTAAGCTGTCTTTGGGAAGTTTAAGCTGGTAGGGCTGTTTTGCTCAGGGCTCCCTTCCTGGGTAGCAGCACTTATTTTGCTGGCCTTTCTCATTCCATACCAGAACTGTGAAGAGCAAAGAGCTGAGTTCTGGAGCCTGAGCACCCCAGACAGGTCACGTTGGACAGAAAGTGAAGAAAACCCTGCGTGTTGCAATTATAGCACCATCCTGAGCTGATAGTTAACACTACATGTCCATGGGCTTCCTCTTTGAGGCGGTGATGTGATTCTAGCTGTTCTTGAGCTTTTGAACCAGCAGTCCTTGAGCCAGGCCTTTTTGAGGTAAACAGCAAAGCCAAAAGCAAGGCCGACTTCAGATGGAGGCTATGAAAGAGGAGGGGAGGCCAAAAAACACCCCCTTGTCCCACTGCACAGGCTTCTTGGCAGAGTGTGCAGAGGAGAGGAAGCAAGCCCAAGGCACAAGGTGTGCCGCTGAGTTCTCCTTCATGCTACCTCCACAACCTCTGGTGGCCCCGCGGTCCTCCATGCCCTGTGCTCTGGTGTTATCTCTCATGGAGGGTGTTACCTCACATGCAGATGATATGTTGTGGCTGTGGAGGTGGTGTGGCTGGAGCAGTGGTACGCTGGGCCTGTATAAGGTCTTTGGCAGCCTGTGGACCTGCCAGAGCAGAATTTGTGAGTCTGTGATGGGAAGCAAATGACAGAAGATGCATCTCTGACATCACTTCCACTGCTGCTTTGCTGACTGTCCACACGCCCACCTGAGGACTAGTGTTGCCACCATCTCCTGGAAGTGTCAGCTCCTCCGCATTGCTGAAGCTGCAGATTGTGCTGATTGTGAATCCTTCCAAGGGGCTTCTTCCACGCTGTGGCCTGCCTTACATTTCCCGAATGTGAAACTCTGCTGGTGACTTGGAGACTGAACTGATAGCACTATGAAATATTTTCTGTTTTACTCTTTTCTTACACCACATCAGAGCTGGTTTCCTCTCTGGTGTACATGGAACTGATTAAATACCTTGCATTGTCTAGACAAATTTGTGTATGTCTAGATACAAGTGAAGTCTAACACCCTTCCTTATTTCAGCAGTCAGTCCAGGTTCCAGGTGATCCTTCAGTGATCACCCAGCCTAGCGCTTAGCACTGCAGGGCAGAAAAGCCATCATCAATATTTTTCAGGCCTTGTCATACTGGATGAGCACTTATCAGTCTGCACAGTTCACTCAGATGTGTAACACATGTACTGAATCCAAAAACAAAACACACGTTTATTTGATCAGCCTGTGACTCAATGCCTGTTTCAGAAGCGCCGTATGGAGCACTTGATACTTCTTTAGATAAGACATTATTCACTGTAGGTGGTTGTAACATAATTTCTGAGTTCAAATTCACTTTCACTGAATTCAGTTTCACTACTAAGTGAAAGAGAAAGGCACCGATATTTTCCGAGACAATTTCTCCCTTCGGCAAATTTATTAGATGACAGAGGGCTTTCTCTGGCCAGACAGAGGCCGGTGCAGCGTGGTCATCACAGAAGCAGATCCAGTAGCACTGGCAGGAGCCTGGATTTCACTGTTCTTTCTGGATCTTCAACATCATTGCCAGGGTTAAGCAAAAGCCAGGGGTTTATTCCCTGAAAGAAGTATCTTGAGAAACAAGGAAAATATTTCTGAGTCCAGTAAAACATGTTGGATACTTTGGGTTCAAACTCTGCATCCTTCAAAAAGGAGGGAAAAATAAACACGCACAAAAAAACCCAACATCAGAGAAGTCAGAGTCCTGTAATGTTTTAGTAGCTGGAACAGTTCAACCTTCTGCTCTAAAAAGTAATTCACTTTTTGCGATGTAAATGGAATGAATGTTTTGGGTGGAGGAAGGGAACCAGGTGTCTGGTTCTGCTAGCCAGCAGAAATGCACAGCCGCTCCAGCAATATTCTCACGAAGAATTTGTGACGGTGAATTTTATTTTAATCACCTAGCCTCTATTCCTCTGAGTCTGAACTCAGGCTGGGGAGCTCTCTGCTGCCTGTGCTGGTGTGGTGCAAGCTGGCACCATTCCACCTTCGTCTTCTTCACAGTGCTCTCTTCTCTTCCAGGCTCTCCTTACTACTACAGCGCTGCAGCCCGTGGAGCAGCCCCACCTGCAGCGGCTGCTGCCTATGACCGCCACTGACCCTGGAGCCCGGAGCTCAAGCACTTACTAAAATATACTGCCTGGGACAACTGCATTGAGTCACCTTGCCACAACCATGCAAGTCACCCTGCAAGGGAAGGAGAAAGTATCTAGTAGGAACAAGCTAATTGAAATCTTACTCTTTAGACTTGGTGAACTTACTATTGTTGTTTTCTTAATTCTGGAGGTGTTATCTGGGTCTCAAACAAAATGAAGAAGCAGGAGGGCATGGTTCTCCTGACACTTCATGTGGTCATAAAAATGCAGTAGTTTCATGTCTTTCGCAGCCGGCTGGCTACTGCTTTAATTGCCTGTGGGTGCCACGGCTGTATCTGGGGATAAGGAAGAGGCTTGAGCCTCCCTGCCTGGGGGGGCTTCCTCTTACTGCACACTGAAACAGGCTGTGAGACTCAACGCAATTTTCATTTTATTTTATTTTATTTTTATTTTTTGTTGCAAAGAAAGATCAGTCTGCTCAATTTTACACAAGCAGCACTGTAAATATTTGCTTGTTTGTATTACTATGAGTGACTTAGCATAAGCAGCAACATTGTACAAATATGAACTCAAAATACATCTGAAAATGTGTTTTGAAACTGGTGCACTGATTCAAAGAATTCAGTAAGCTTTAAGCAACTTTGAACCAGGTTAACACTCATTGTGGCTGTATTTCAGGCTGATGTTACTTCTGTGTACAGCATCCTTTCTGACAGTGGTGTATGATCATGCTATATGCTGGTGTCAGACCCATGTGCAACAGAAAGACATGGGCAATTTTGTGACAGTTTATTGCTTAATATTCATTTATGTTCATTTGTCATCATAATGAGCACTGAAACAAATTCTCTGGTTTCAAGTTAAACAGCATCCAAGAAGGAGTCATAGTAGAGACCTTTTGTACATCTCAATAGGTTGTATGCTAAAATCCAATTATGAACACTTTGAGAGGAAGGGGAAAAATATTTTTTTTTTGTGAAATGGACATGCTTAGCAGGGTATGTTGTGCACAAGGGCAGCCACATGTGCTTCCTGAAGCAAACTGGTGAGGAAGGCACTCATTCTGGGGGGTCTGTACATCTAAGTGAAGGCATTTCTCAAGTCATTCTAATAACATGGAGGAGAGCAATTTCAAATTCAAGCCACTGCAGTCTAGACTGGTGTCATGGAGAATTTTGCCCCGTCAATTCTGTGTTTCTTCCCCTCCTGCTCAAAGAGGGAGCACTAATGGTGACATTTGGTTCAATGCTCACTGTTTCCGGGGGTAATGAAGAGAGCAGCTTACAATTGATCTGGGAAGCAACTACTCCGATCACTGCTGTTCGCAGGGATTTGAGAAAAATGCTGATTTCTTCCTGCGCCATCTCCCTGCACCAGTCTCAGGTGCAGCTAACTTCAGTCACGTATTGGTAGAACGCACGTGCCCAGCCCCTCCTGAAAGCAGTGGGAAGGCTCCCTGGCCCTGCTGAGATGATCTGACTGTAGCCTCTGGCAGTGTGAAGCTCCCAGAGGCAGCCACGCTTATTTACATGGATTTGCACAGGCACCGCAAAGGGATCGCGCTGGTGTGTGCCTGTGTGTTTCCCGAAGTTGAAAAGGGGTTGTTGGTGTTGAACCTGAAACACAGTCCCGTATACAATCAAGTATAAACATTTGCTTCTAGCTTTACAAGTATTTCTTTGAAATTGCAACTAAATACTTCTCCCTTTCCTTACCCCCTCCCCCCTGCCCTGCACCTCATCTCTTGTGCTGCACGTCTGGTATCTTGACCTCAATGGCCACTGATCCATTCAGAAAGAGTCTCTGTGTGCCCTCCCCGTTCTGGTGGCATGCTTTGTGTGTTCTCCTGCGACAGAAATGCAGCCACCACTTCAAAGTTTCCAGGTGAGGTGTGTTCAGATCCTCAAAACCCATGAACGGCCCCATCAGTCCCATTGGCTGAAATGTTTCCATCTAACCCAGAATTAAGTTCTGTGAGCATGTGAAAAGCTTACCCATATGAAAAGACCTCCTTTTTATTTTTCAGCAATTAATAGCTGATACACACACACACACATCTTCAAGAAAAGTAACAGCACAGGCCAATCATCCATGCAGAAACCTTCTGAAGATTTGCTTTGTGTCACCCCATCTAAGCCTTCACGACATGCTGCGTGACTGCTTTGCACCCAGGTGGTAGAGCTGCAAAGGGGGTTTCTGTTCCTGGACAGCGTTTGTGGGGGAGTCTTCACACTTGCTCTTGACTGAGGGGTGCACATTGTGTGCAGGGGCACGTACTGAATGCGCCTGCCTTTTCTGTCATCTTGGGAAGAGAAAAGGCTATCTGACAATAGCTGAAGAGAAAAGAAACAGCATGACACCAAGGTGCGGGTTGTGGCTCCAGAGCAGAGGTGGGATGAGCTGTAAGAGCTACAGACAGCACCTGGTCAGTGATTAGGCTGGTCTCGAAGCTACTGTTTGCGTCTTTCACGTGAGGGGAGAGCAGCTCTTGTTGATTACGTGTGGGTGGTTTCACCAGCTCTGAATACTACCTGGGAAACACTTTTTTTGTTTGTTTTCTTTTGTTATTTCACTAGTGGCATGGCTTGTATGACTTAAACTCATTTGGGTGACATTCGGAAGACTAAACATGAGACTTCAGCAGGTGCTACTATGCTCAGGACGGAGACTTTCAGTCAGGGTAGGGACTTAACAAGAGGCACAATAGGCTTATTTCATCCTAGGGATATATGCATGCCCGTGGATGAAATGACCTAGATGCTTAGGCTCAGACCTGGTTTGCCTTAATGCTTTCTTCAAGACCCCCTAAGGGCTGGCCCTTGTCCGGAGTCATCCTGCAGTACATGCTGGTGGCGAGCCAGAGCGGGGCTGAAGGGCACGCAGCGTGCAGGTTCCCAGGCCATGCACACGTCCCCTCCCTGCCTGTGTGCCCCTGGTCGCGGCTGCAGAGGTGAAGCCACCAACACCCACCCTTGCCCACGCACGGCTGAGATCTGTGTCTGGCCCACCTTCCCAAAACATTGCTGAGGATCCCTGGCAGATGTGGCCCACCTCCGTCTGCAAGGATTGTTTCCCTGCAAGAAACACGAGTAGGATTTAGCCCCAAAAGTGTGCACCCTGTACCTCTAGAAATGACACTTCTAGTCAGTATTTTCTGTTTCTGGGAATATTATTCCTGGTATTTACAAACTCCTTTCTTCAGGAGGTCTTGACTTTCTGTCCGTAGTCTTCATCGTGGGAAATCTTACTCCCTGGGGAATGTCTTTGAAACTCATCCCTAGCAGAAAATGGTCTTCCGAGGCTGGCAGAAAGGTGCCTCCTGCAGCTCTTTTCCTTTGTGACCCTGGCAGGACCGGAGGAACGCTGCCTGTCTCACCGGTGCACTGCCTCCCCTCATCTCCCCGCCAACCCCCCAGGGATGTCTGCGCTTCCTTCCGCGCCACAGACGGCTGGCACTGCTCACGGGGCTCAGCCTGGGGCAGTGGGGAGCACACAAGACACGATCCCGAGGCAGAGGTGCTGTATGCAGCACAAGTGCCCCGAGCTCTGCTGGGGGTGTGTGCCATCTCCAGCATGCTCTGTTAAAGGACAGGCTGAAGAGACTTTCACAAAACGCTCGGTGCGTAGGCGCTTTGCCTAAGGTGCTCGCTGCAGTGAGGCTGTTGAGTGAGGTGGGAACTGTCAGCAAGGGACCATTTGGCGTTGCAAGAAGGGAAGAAAAGAAGGTGCATGCTGGTATTAACCTGCTGAGGCTGCCTCAGGTTTTCCAGAATAATTCTGAGGGTCACTGACACCCAGCCAAAAGCACTGGGGCTAGGGGCATGGTAGGCCCCTATGTTTCACCCAGGCAGAATGCCCTGTAGCACCATGTACCATTACCAGCCTCTTGCAGAGATCAGCCCCACAAAGTGTCTTTAGGCAGTTTCACCTCTGAGTTGTTTAATGCAGCTAGATGGAGTGGTGTTTTTTTTTTTTTCAGTAGCGTGCGCTCCGGAAATAAATTTGTCAAGTACATTTCCAATACAGACAGGCCTAGAAATAAAGACTGAGAGATGGAGAGAGAGAAAATCCTGACAGAAAACTAAATCAAGAGAGTCCCTGAGCTAGTGGTACATGAACTGACTTGTTGAGGAAACCCTTAATCAAATGCTGTAAGAGTGTGACCATAGGGAAGACACAAAAAGTTGTGGGCATTGAACATCTACGTGCAAAGGTTCAACTGGAGAGGCATTATCATAAGATGGCTCCCACAGACTGCAGAGCTAAGCATGTCTCAGGACCAGATCCTTCGACTGAAGACTTTGGTAGCTATTAAATGAGGAGGCCAGAGAGTAAGTGTTTTATTCAGAGATGCAGAGATGCCAAAGCAAAGCTTTGATTTGCGCTGGGACTGCAGGCTCCAGAAGCAGAGCCTGGGTGTTGTAGGCCTTTGTGAAAGAGACAGCAAAGGAAGAAGCAGCACCAGGAAAAGAAAAAGAGAGGAAAGAGACTGACTGAAAAGCGGTTTTTGGAAGAAAAGTGAAGTTGAACAGAAAACTGATGGGGCGTTTGTGATCCTTCCGCTGTCCCTCTGTATCTGAGTTCTCTCAGTGATGCAGGGTACAATGGCTGTGTTGTGGAGAGCAGAGAGACGAGTTCACTCACTGCGTGGGGTACTGGCAACCACTTGTGCGCAGGTGTTATGCCATACCCCTTCTTGACTGATGGGATTACATTCATTTTTTCATTTTCTTTAATTTATCTCTTCTGCAAGTCCTTTAGCATGAAGAAGAATGGGAGCCATGTTGTAATGTTGCTTATTGCCAAGCAGAAATACCAACAGCTCCAAAGCATTATGGCACATATTCCCGTTAACCTGCGTGGCTGGCAGCCGGAGCAGCTACAAGGCTTCAGTTAAGCGTCCTCCCTGGTATTGTATTCTTCCCTGCATGTGTGTGCCCGTGTGTGTCACTCGGACACCTGCGGCCACGGTCCACGGCAGGAGCACAGCGTTAAGCCGACCCCCCCGTGACTCTGTCCCAGGAAATGCTGCTTTTCCTTCAGGATTCACCGAGAGCTCTAGGGGGCCGACAGCTCCTGGGTGCTGAACCCTGCGGGGCTGCCCGCAGGCTGGCAGTGCCAGGCGGGGCTGCTTGCACCGACAGAGGCCCTGAGCACACATCCCAAGCTGCAGCCTACGATCGCTCTGCACTGAAGGCAGCGAGCGAAGGGGCAGCGAAAGGCTCCAGAGTTCAGGCCAGGGATCTGCTCTGCACTGCTGTGCCCCTCAGACAGAAACCCACTCTTATTTCAGACATGTTACAGCAGCACGAGAAATTGGAAACATTCAAAAGGATTGGAACCTGGTTAGTATTGCTTTTCTGGTGGAGCTAGTAAGACTTGGTGAGCAAATACTGAGTGAAAAGCACTGTATACAGGTGCTTGGAGCCAGAATTGCTCATTTCAGCATTGCAGGTGGCTTAGTTGCCAGCTGTAGCTGTGATCTCAGCTTACTAGTCCTGAGAGAGGACAAACTTAATGAAAAAGCTTCAGAGTAAGAGCCAGACTGAAGATGCTTTGCAGGATGCAATCTCAGCACTCAGCAGTGAGTGTGCGTGCCTGTGTGCAGAGATTTATGTGCACACCTGTATGCATTTGTAGGCACGCTTGAATCTCCCAGTCTGTGGGGAGTTGTGATGGGACAGACCTGCAGCCTGCTGATAGCCTTTCCACTCAACTTGTGACCACGCTATTAAACTTGTGTGTCCGGAGTTTTCTACTCTGCCTTGTAAAGTGAGACAGAAAACGACCAGTGGGCATTTAGATCCTTCTTTTGCTTCATTCAGCCTTGTATTGCAAAAAAACTGTCCTGGTTTTTCACTTTCTAGTGGCCTTTATACATTCTGAAATTACGGAAACTCATTTCATTGCAAATGGGATTTATTTCCAAAAAAAAAAAAAAAAAAGGCTTTTTTTTTAATTTTTTTTTTCTTCTTCTTCTTCTTCTTTTTCTATTTCTTTTTCTTTATCTTCTTTTTACTTCTTGGAGACAAACTACTATCTCTTAGGAACTTCTAGCAACAAAGAAATACATATCTATTGTATCCACCAAAGTCTGCAATGCCTGCATTGAAGCTTACTTCTTATAAGAGAGGGGAAAAAAAGAGAGGGAGAGAAAAAAAAGCCTCCTTTCCTTGAAAAATACATACAAGCAGAAAAAAGAAAAAAAAAAAAACTTACAAGAAAACTCATAAAAATAACAGTTGAATTGCCTTTGAAAGTAGGGGATAACATCTGTTGCAAAACAGATGAAAAATTGCTTCTTAAAATGTGTATGTTTTGTATTCTTTTTTTCTAGTAGGAAAAGAACAGACTTGAAATTTTGGTGTTTTTTCCTTAGTGCTGTGTGTTGCTTTTGTGTGTTATAATATTTGAATGTAATTACAGCAGTGCCAATTTGCCAAAGATGTTGAACATTATTTTGGGGTTTTTGTTTTGCATTTTATTTTGGGGAGCAAAATGGGAAGTGGGTTGGGGAGTGGGGGTGCTAAGGTGTGGTTCATAAGGGATGGGCCTTTTGAAGTTTTTTTGATCTTTTTTTTTTCCAATTCTTTTTCTTGTCAAAACTGAAATTTGTGATTTTATTATAAGTTAAATGGTTGACTGCAACACTTTTTATTTTTAGATTAGTTAAAGAAACATGCAATAAGATTGGCGTAGTTCAATATCTGTGTGTCTTTTCATGAGAGTGACTGTTACTTGTGGACATTTGATTTTATGTAACCTTTATGTGAGATAATTATTTGTAAATATCTACCATAATTTTATTGGTTCCTAAAATAAAAGTAATTTTTTTAAGTTCCAAAAGTCTACTTTTACTCTTGTTTTCACCTTGCATTCTGGATCTCTTGCAAATAATACAAGGTTGTTACATTTGAAATGTTTTTGGTTTCTTTTGTGTCTTTGTTGAAAAGATACCCATCATGCGGGGCCAAGGGGCTGTCAGGGAACCAGCCAGGGCTGCTGATGCCGAGTGAATAAAGGAATACCACATGCTGTATGACATTGTGGTCTTCATTAAAATGTTGGGGAAGGAGGTTTTCCAAACTATTTCTTGCTCAAGATGTGACTGGTTAACACAGAATCAGAGAATGGTTTTAGTTGGAAGCAACCTTAAAGCCCATTTAATTCCACCCCCCACGCCCCTGGCCATGGGCAGGGACACCTCCCACTAAATCAGGTTTCTTGATGCCCCATCCAGCCTGGCCTTGGGCACTGCCAGGGATGGGGCAGCCACAGCTCCTCAGGGCAGCCTGTGCTGGTGCCTCACCACCCTCTGAGTAAATAATTTCTCCCTAATAGCTAATCTAATTCTGCACTCTGTAAGAATCATGGAATCATAGAATATCTTGCATTGGAAAGGACCCACAATGATCCTCGAGTCCAAATCCTAGCTCCACACAGGATCACCCAAAACTCAAAGCACTCATCTGAGAGCATTGTCTAAATACTTCTTAAAGTCTGGCAAACTTGGTGCCGTGACCACTTCTCTGGGAGAGCCTGTTCCAGCGCCTGACTACCCTTTCCTAACACCATCCTGACCCTCCCCTGTCCCAGCTCCATGCCGTCCCCTCGGGTCCTGTCGCTGTCCCCAGAGAGCAGAGCTCAGCGCCTGCCCCTCTGCTCCCTGTGAGGGAGCTGCAGGCCTCCATGAGGCCTCCCCTCGGCCTGCTCTGCTCCGGGCTGAATGAACCAAGGCACCTCAGCCCCTCATCATATATCTTGCCCTCCAGACCCCTCGCCACCTTTGTACCCCTTGTTTGAACACTCTCTAACAGTTTTATGTCTTTCTTGTAATGTGGCACCCAAAACTGCACACAGTACTTGGGGTGAGACCACACTAATGCACAGCAGAGCGGGACAATCCCTTCCCTTGGCCAGCTAGCAGTGCTGTGCCGGAGGCACTCAAGGATACAGACAGCCCCTTTGGCTGCCAAAGGCACGCTGTTGACTCATGTTCAATTTGCCTGCAACCAGAACCCCCAGATCCCTTTCCATGGGACTACTCTCCAGCCTCTCTTTCCCCAGCCAGTACTTACAGCTTGCTCCATCCTAAGTGCAGAATCCAGCACTTGCTCTTGTTAAACTTCACGTGGTTGGTGATTGCCCAGCCCTCTAATGTGTCCTGATCTCTCTGCAAGGCCTCTCCACATTCAAGGGAGTCAACAGCTCCTCCTAATTTAGTATCTTTAGCAAACGTACTTAGTATGCATTTGAATCCCATGTCCAGATCATTTATAAATATATTAAGGAGAACTGGCCCTAAAACTGAGCCCTGGGGAATCCCACTAGTGACTGGCTGCCAGCCTGGTGTAACCCCAATAACTGCAGCTTTTTCAGGCTGACCAGTTTGGAGCTGTTACCTCTTGTCCTGTCAGTACACTCCCTCAGAAATCGCCTTACCCCATATTCCCTGTAGGCCCCCATTAGGCACTGGAAGGCTGCTATAAAGTCTCCCCAGAGCCGTCTCTCCAGGCTGAACAATGACAGCTCTCTCTGACTTTTTTCACAGGAGAGGTATGCCAGCCCTCTGATCATCCTTGTGGCCTCCACATCCTTGAGGACCCACCCCAACAGGTCCATGTCTTTCTTATGCTGGGGATCCCACCATAAGAGCTGAATGCAGGGTTCCAAGTTGGGTCTCACGAGAGCAGAGTAGAGAGGGAGATTCACCCTCCTTAACCCAATGGCCACACTGCTTTTGATGTGCCCTAGAATATGGTCAGCTTTCTGGGCTGCAAGTTCATGTTCAGTGTTAAATCCATCAACACTCCCAAGTCCTTCTCCCCAGAGCTACTTTCAATCCATTCTCTGCCCAGCCTGTATTCATGTCTGGGATTGCCCTGACCCAGATGGTGGACCTTATATTTGGCCTTGTTGAACCTCATGTTAACAGCACCACACAGCTCGGTGTTGTCTGCAAGGCTGCTGAGGGTGTACTCAATCCCACTGCCCAAGTCATCGACAAAGAGGTTAAATAGTACCAGTCCCAGTACAGCCTCCCGATGAACACCACTACTCACTGTTCTCTACCTATACATCTGGCTGTTGACCACAACCCTTTGAGTATGACCATCCAGCCAATTCCTTATCCAACAAGTGGTGCACCTGTCAGATCCATGTCTCTCCAACATAGAGACAAGGATATCACAGGGAACAGTGTCAAATGCTTCGCACAAGTCCAGGTAGTTATGTCAGTTGCTTTTCTCTTCACCTCTCCACCAGTGCTCTAACCCTGTTGTAGTAGGCCGTCAAATTTGGCAGGCACAGTTTACCCTTACTAAAGCCATGCTGGCTGTCACCAACCACCACCTTATTCTCCCTGTGCCCTAGCACAGTTTCCAAGGGGATCTGCACCATGATCTTGCTGGGCACAGATTTGACATGACTGACCTGTGGGTTCCAGGATCTTTT